>NC_048407.1:18456850-18561856 GCF_013103735.1 Etheostoma cragini | reverse complement strand
CCCCCCCCCCCCCCCCCCCTCCCAAAACACACAAACACACACGCCCACACAACATCTGTCGCAAGACATGTAGCACACTCCTGTGACAGAAATATGTTGCCAGACTAGTCAAAGGGCTTCACTTGTTTTTATTATACTTGTCATGTTTCGTTCCGCTCCATCCTTAAAATCTGACCTCCTGGCAGTCAGTCTTGAGACCCTGTGTTCCACAGTCCAATGCCAAGGTTGGTCACAATATAGCTTCTCTTCTAAACATGTCTAGCCACAACAGATTTGTCATTTCATCCATTGTTTTTCTGGCCTAATTCCCATACTCAATTTAAATCAGTAGGCTGATGATAACGTTAGTGTAATCATCTGTATTTCTGGGAAGAAAACAGTCAATCCAAACAAACTCCCATTAAAGCAATAATGCGTAACAGCGTGGTAAGAAAACTGCCCCTACAGTGTCAAAGTGCAATTATTTATACACTACTTTCATAAATATGGGAAGTTGTACACAGCTGTTTGAATGGCATTACTTAAACGAGCGAATCAACAACAGTGCTAACGCAGCCAACCATGGACAACAATACAAAACAAAAAAAACAGTTCATATTGCTGGTCCAATAGCAAAAGGGCCGGCTCGCCTTCTATCTTGCAGACTTTTATTTCGCAAAGCTCTTGCCAACAACTAACAGATTTACTCTTACTCTGCTGCCTCTTGCTCGGCCACTCTCCCTTTTTAGCTTCCACCATTATCGTCCTTTTCGATCTCTTTGCCTCTGCTTGATGTCCATAAGTAGTGCTGAAACCGGTATCTTTGCCCTCCCCGTTAACATCCCCGCCCTTGGCATGAAAACCTACAGCTGAAGGAACTCCTAAGGAAAACTAGAAAACATTTTGATCCAGTTTTACCAAAACTAGTGGTATTTTATAGTGTTACACATTTCTCACAGAAGATCATAGCCACTCGTAAGTTACGTAGGGTGAAAACAGGCATACAGGGTGCAGAGTGGAAATGACAGATCCCCTTCTCCCTATTACAAGTCAGTGTAGCAAAATTATTTTAAAGCTGTTGTTTTTAAGGTAAAATAGTTATGACATGTATGTTGCCACATGTTCTTGAACTACAAGTTTATAAACACGCTTAGTTCTTTAATAATTCTCAAACAATAATATTGGTATCAACCTCAAAATAAGGCATCAGGTTTTATTTGTCAACATCTGAGTGTAATAGGCTTTGGTTTTTAGCCCATAATCAGGGAAAATTAAACAAATTCTGTGTGGTAAATAAATAAAAAAGTGTATTCTTTTTTTTGGCCTCTTTCATTAGCCGGCAGGATATCCTAGTCTGTTTCTTTGAATATCTTGAAAACCCCTGACAATCTGCTGAACTCAGCAGTTTAACGTTTTCCCGTAATCTAATATCAGAAGAAAAGAAGCAGAAGCTTGCTTCAGCATTTGTGTAAGAACAAGTTGGAGCGTGTTTTATTTTTTCAAGATGTTTACCAATGTTTTTCCTCAGTTACATTTTTATGATTTAATTCTGTTGTTAGTCTTAGCAACAAAATATATCTAAATAATAATGACACAATGAGTAAAGTTATAACTCCTGCATGTTACCAGTGCTGCATGTTATTTGCTTTATGGGCATGAGCTCTCTGTTCACCGCCTGTCCTCCCTGCTCTCCTCTCTTTTGGCTTCTGGCATATCACACTGGGAATAGAGTTGTTTTGGTTCGGTCTGCTGTAATTACAGTAACCCCTCTAGTTCTCATTTTTCAAAGGCAAACTGTGAAGTTAACCACTGTGATGGGCTGGGCTCAGGGGAGCGAAATCAGAAGCTAAGCAAATAACAGACGTGAGCCTTACGCATGGCCTTCAGACTCTACTGGGAGATGGACGGTTGGTGAATGCTGGTCATTTATTGGCTGTAGTGCTTCTGTTGAGACCATGTTATTTGTGGTGTGATATTGTTTCTCCAGCATTGCTCTGCTATTTTCACGACAGTGCAGTATGAGCCAGCGTTGATGCCTTAAGCTGAGCACTGCACGTTCCCTATGGTTGCTGTTTTTGTAAGTAGCAGGTGCTTTACTCTTCAGCTCGTATAAATGAAAAACAACAGCACTGCTTCCAAAAACATCCAGTCACAGAAGGAAACAGAGGTGGTCCATTGCTCCATTAGTGTTACTATCTGTTAAAAAGTTATGACTTACAAGGAATGATGGATTTCATTTTAAATCCCACGGCTGACTTTCTTGTTTTATTTTTCCACTTCTTCACTGCATTTTGGAAAACTCCTTTTGAAGGGGCACTCACTGCAGCCCAGATTCCTTCTTGATGCAAATACTCAATGAGAAAATAAAGTTGCAGTAACCCTGACTGCTCACAAGTAGAGGGCTACAACAATTAGGATCCAGTGGGGAATGCAGGAATTAACACAGATATTGCAGGCAGAGGATATATTTACTCTAGGCAGGAGCAGCACTCAGTAGAAAAAAATTGAATACAAGAGAGACTGTTATTTTAGCACTGTGTGTGGCTTAACTTTTATTTAGTAGCTTTAAGTTTGGAAACATCATCTGCTGCACTGTCAATCAACTCTCCAATGAAGCTATTGTATATGGTGTTTACACTGAGTAAACCATGAAGTGTTAGGTAAAATATATACCAAAGACGTAATGTTTTTTTTATGGCTGTACAGTTTTGTTGTATTGAAAGGCGGCACATACAGTAATTGATTTCTCTAGATTAAAAACCACAATGTTATGGGCAGTGGGTTGGCACATTTGAACATTGGCACACACAGACCTCTGCTTCAAAGACATAGTTAGCTATTTCATACGGCATAGTTAGCTATTTCATACTGCTTCTTTACGTCCTGACTCGATGCAGAAATTGGCTGCTGGGGTGGACCAATTTGCCTACACCTGCATTCAGGACCATCCCATCTGGACGAACCAGCAGTTCTGGGAAGCCACTTTCTACAGCGAGGTCCAGTGTCAGATCCGATCCCTTTATCTCAACACCCCAGAGGGAAAACACAGCATTACTGCCCAACTAAAGGTAAGACATAAAAAGTGACCAATATGAGTGATTATTGCCTGAGAATTCATATTAGTCTGTTTAACCCTACTATGTTTAATCCTAGAGGTTAAAAGATTCAACAACAGAAAAAGCTAAAATTTCTTATTTCCAGTAATTTTTAATTGCAAATGTTCTTTGTCTTATGTGATAGTAAACTGAATTCCTTGGGCTTTGAACTGTTGGTTGGCCAAAACATGAGATTTAAAGACATAGCTTTAGACTTTTATGGATGCAAGGATATTTGTGTTTATGTCTGGTTAATAGTAGATGGAAATAGTGATCCTCTGGTTGAACCACTCTGTAGCTTGACACTCTTAAGGTATCATTGCATTTTAAAGGGTCAAGAAAATATGTCAAACTCAAAAAGTTTGCTCTGTCCTCTCCAGGATGCGAGCCCTGAGCCTGCAGCGGGCAGAGATGAGGAACACACAGCCATGGACCTGGCAGCAGAGCAGCTGCGTTCGTGGCCCAGCCTGAGCAAGGAGAAGCAGCATGAGCTGGTTAAGAATGAGGAGAGCACTGTGTTCAGCCAGGCCATCCACTACGCCAGCCTCATGGTTTATCTGCTAGTTCCTTTGGACACCAGCAAGATCCGGCTGCTGCGCAACGCCCCTGTCGCCGACTGGGAGAGCGGTAGCAACAGCATCGTCACAAACAGGTCAGCAGAGCAACAGCATGATGTGTTTTTACTATCTGAGTAGTGAAATAATGTAATCAACTGTTAAATGTCTTTCACATGTCTTTACTGTCCAATGGGATCAAACAATACACCAGAATATATTTTTGGCTTGTTCAGTATTTGTAAGGTAGAACAATCAATTGGAGGAAACCTCAAGGTAAGGTTTCATGATTTGGGAATATGTGTACCTATCTTAATAAGGTGATGATAAGTTTGTGGGTGGATGTGTCCTATCACAGTCTACATGAAACCTTCCCATCTAGCCAAATGGAACACAGTACCTCTTCTATTTCTGGCCTACATCCATCCTGTGGGCTTAAATCGCTGCTGCACAAAACAGAGTCAGGCTCATTCACCTCTGTTGGGAAGTTTAAAACCCTTGGGGCGTCTTGAATGGGGCTACACTGTACTCACCCAAACCTAACAAAATTGTAGTGGAAGTGATTTCCGTGCTCTCCATTAACTGTGGAGTAAAATAAATCTGGGAAGATCCCCCATGTATGTCTTTTCTTAGAATTGAAAGGCAAGCAGCCATTTTTGTTTTGTACAACATTTAAGCTTTTGTTATGGTTTGGTCTAAATTACACATCAAATTTCTGCAAGAACACAATGTTACTACTTTGTTTTGAATCTATTTCGAAATGAGAAGACAGAAACGCAGATTTGTTTGTGTGAAAATATTCTCTATTTTTGCACCAGACTTTGTTTCTTTCTCACAGATGACATTTGGATGTCATCACCAACTATGAATCCAGAGGAAAGTTTGCATCACCGTGTCATGTGAAACATTCTTCTTGGCTAACAGAGTTTGAGCAATTGATCAAGGCATCAACACTAAACTCATGCTAGGCTGCAAATCACTTTTGCATTCACTGCTCTTTATCACAGTGCATCTTCAAATCCATTTCTCTCAACACATTACTCTCAGATCAAATCTCCTCCTGGTACATGCTGGCGTGACCTTTGTCAGTTTCATTGTGTCATCATGTGTGTTTTACAGCATTGCTGGTAGCGTTGCAGAGAGCTTTGACACAGAAAGCGGGTTTGAGGACTCGGAGAACAGCGATGTGGCCAACTCTGTGGTCAGGTTTGTTGCCCGCTTTATTGACAAGGTGTGCACAGAGAGTGGAGTTACCCAGGAACACATCAAGAGCCTGCACAGCATGATCCCAGGTACAGCGTTCACAGTGATTAACTCCTGACATGTTCAATGGCCTTAAAATCTGTAAATACATACTGTGGTTGTAATACCATGTTGACTTACATGTGTTTCTCTGTACCAGCTATGTGTGTGCATATGGTAGCTGAACCAAACTTGTGACCCACAGGCATTGTAGCTATGCAGATGGAGGCTCTGGAGGCAGTTCACAGAGAGAGCCGGAGGTTGCCTCCCATTCAGAAGGTGAGTGTTGCTGGGGCTTTGGCTGTCTGTACAGTGTATATACAGTGCTGGACTTTAAAACCTAGACCCACATGTCCAAAACTGTCACAAGGTTAGTGTCATCAGCGTCAGAGTATGCAGTGTGCTGAGCTCATCTATTTTTTTTCCCCACTCATCACTTTCAAGTTGCATTTTCAGATTTGACCAGTTTGTCTTCTGGACCTTGCTTGGCTATATGTCTGCCAGCTCTTGGTAATTCCTCTCGCACACACTCATACACACAGACAAACACCGTACCAGTGTAACTGCCTTGGGAGCAAGCTGGAGACCGTGGTGAGCATTCTGGGCAGACTGTCTGCTGTACTTTGTGGCTAACCTCTAACACGTTTATGTGTTGGACGAAGCTTTCACCCTGGCCTGCTAGCTGCAAGCAGCATGCCAAATAATACTAAAAAGTGTGTAAACAACACTGACTCTGTATTCATGACAAGTCAGAATAGTAGTATTAATGGTGGCAATAACATGAAGAAGAAAAACAATGAATTCATTTAAGGTGCAGCTTTCATAGGAAGCCGAGCTCGCAGCAGTAATGAGGTGCAGAGGGACTCTTCTTGGTCTCGCTATCCATTCTAGGACGGATTCAAGAAGCTCTTATTAACTCCTGGCCAGACCTCAACAGACAACCCAGGTTGGCCTTAATGGGAAATGCCGTGAATGATCTAATGTCCCTCTTCATTCATATTTGTGACAGTGGAATAACTGCATATTTGTCCACTGGCTTTGAAGGCCAGAAGGAGCTGAAGCCACGCTGACTTATCTGTTCTTAGTTAAAGTTCATACTGAGGGTGAAATGGTACACAAAATTCACGGTTCGACATGTACCTCGGTTTTAGGGTCATGGTTTGATATGTTTTTGGTAACGGTGTAAATTTAAAAAAGTGCAAAAAATAACTTATTTGTTTTACATTTATTCTGAGAAGTATGAACATTCAGTTGCTCATTGGCCATAATTGAGGTAACATTTTAGGGCAATCAAATAACATTTTGACAAAAAACAATAAATAAGACTTGTCAGTAATGCATCATACACTGATCAAAATTGTGACGCAACACTTTTTTTTTGCCCCCATTTTTAAAGAGCTGAACTGAAAGACATATGTTAGTGAGCACTTCTCCTATGCCGAGATAATCCATCCACCTCACAAGTGTGGCATATCAAGATGCTGATAAGACAGCATTGTTATTGCACAGGTGTGCTTTAGGCTGACCACAATATAAGGCCACTCTAAAATGTGCAGTTTTACTGTATTGAGGGGGTCCGGGGGTCCAAAAACTAATCAGAATCTGGTGTGACCACCTTTTGCCTTAGGCAGTGCAACATATCTTCTTTGCATAGAGTTGATAAGGTCGATCCACTCCTCTTCAGTGCCTGTGCAAAGTTGCTGGACATTGGCAGGACCTGGAACACTCTGTTGTATACGTTGATCCAGAGCATCCCCAACATGCTCAATGGGTGACATGTCCGTTAAGTCAGTTACGACAACAAACTGCAGTCTAGTTGAGACCCTAATGAGGACGACGAGCATTCAGATGAGCTTCCCTGAGATGATTTCTGACAGTTTATACAGAAATTAGCAAACTGATTGTTGCAACAGCTGTCCGGGTGGCTGGTTTCAGACAATCTTGGAGGTGAAGATGCTGGATGTAGAGGTCCTGGGCTGGTGTGGTTGTACGTGGTCTGCGGTTGTGAGGCTGGTTATATGTACTGCCAAATTCTCAAACTCCTTTGGAGACAGCTTATGGTAGAGAAATGAACATTCAATTCACTGACAATAGCTCTGGTGGACATTTCTGCAGTCAGCATGCCAATTGCACGCTCCCTCAAAACTTGCAAAATCTGTGGCATTGTGCTTTGTGATAAAACTGCAGATTTTAGAGTGGCCTTTTATTGTGGCCAGCACAAAGGCACACCTGTGCAATAATTATGGTGTCTAATCAGCATCTTGCTATGCCACACCTGAGGTGGATGTATTCTCTCGGCAAAGGAGAAGTGCTCACTAAAACAGATTTAAACAGATTTCTGAACAATATTTGAGAGAAAGTAGCCTAGGTGCATATTTTTTAGGCACATGTGTCACACTGCACGTTTCCTATTCTTCTTTCTTAAGAAGCGCCATTAACTTCAACTACAAAATATTTGCTGACAATGTTTTGTTGAGTCTTTCTCTTGTGAGTTTTGAGTTGCACTCTATCCTCCCTCCACTGGAAAAGAAAACCTGATAGGAATGAGAAACTGGTAGTGTTAATGAGCCTTATTCTACAAGTAAAACCGCAACATGTCAGGCAGTGTCCACATTTCAATGTCAGAAAAACAGAAGGGGGATCACAGCGTTCAATAAATTGAATAAACAGGAATCTTTGTATTTGAAAAACAGACCATGTGTTTTGCTTGGAGGGCAAGAGTATGACTTTGTTTTGTGTGTGTGTGTGTGTGTGTGTGTGTGTGTGTGACGTGCATGTGAGGCTTAACTACGTCCAAGGCAGTCATGTGGTGCTGTGATTTGACGTTATAATGATGAATTGTTTTTCTGACTTTTTGGAGTCTGACGCAAACACTTTAGCTGAGTCCCTCATTTAGAGAACTTTACAACCAATGGAAAATACCTCAGTTTAATCTCAGACATTCTTCATAGACAGGTATAATTTGTATGTGTCTGTCCCTGCATTTTTTCCCCAATCAGCCGAAGATTCTGCGTCCTGCACTGCTTCCAGGAGAGGAGTTGGTTTCAGAGGGGTTGCGGGTGCTTTTGGACCCTGACGGCAGGGAGGAGGCTACTGGGGGCCTCCTGGGGGGGCCTCACATCCTGCCAGCAGAGGGAGCCCTCTTTCTCACCACATACCGCATCATTTTCAAAGGCACCCCCCATGATCCATTGGGTAAATATTGAAAAACACTAGCTTTTAAGTTGCAGTTAAATTAAAAAAAAATTTAAATTTAAATTTGTTAGCTAATTTTTTATGTTAATGTAATCAATATGCTTTTAGATAAATTACACTTTATTTTCGTTTTCCCAAAAAAATGCCTTTTTTTACTTTGGACAGCAGTCCTTTAGTTGCATAACATAATTTTTTTATTTAGTATTTTTTGTCTAATAATTGGGTCTAATATATTGAAACCAAACCATATTTCTTGCTAAAATAGCATCAGTTTACCCTGGTAAATCATACCTATCACTGTAATGATCGTTCTAATGCATTTGACTTTGGTTGGAGCTACGTGGGGCGCCCTGGCCCTATGTCCCGCCATCTGACCTTTGATTTATGTCTTTTCCTGTCTCTCTCCTCCCTCATTCCAGTCAACTTACCAACAAGGCATAAATGCCAAAAAAAGATATTAACAGGCGGTCGAGTGTGTTGTGTCAGTAAGATGCTGAATTTGTCATCTCAGTAACATGATGCTGATCTTGGTTCCTGTGTGTTTCCAGTGGGGGAGCAGGCAGTGATCAGAGCTTTCCCAGTGTCCACATTGACCAAAGAGAAGAAGATCAGCATTCAGAACCAGCTGCAGCAGAACATGCAGGAAGGCCTGCAACTCCGCTCTGCATTATTTCAGGTAAAGGCTAAAACACACTACTCTCTCATTTTAGTTTAGTATAGACACAAGCTACCAAAGATCTTAAATGGATGGGTGGACAGGGTCCAGTGTGTGGCTTTTCTGACTTGCAGCAAAGATGTAGCATCAGTGGTTCTGTTTATCAGATATTAAATTTATGTTATTATATCAACTTAATGCCTTTTCTTAATTACTTGCTCCCTACATTTATAGATGGCCTTAACACATGTTCATTCAGTCCTTAGATAATCAGTTTCACTGATGTATTTTTCAGCTGATAAAGGTGGCTTTTGATGAGGAGGTGAGCTCAGAGATGGTGGAGATCTTCAGGAAGCACCTCCAGAGGATCCGTTACCCACAGTCCATCTTCAGCTCCTTTGCGTTTGCAGCAGGACAAACAGCACCTCAGCCAATACTTATAAAACAAAAAGAGAGGAACACTGGCTTCAGGTTTGTGGCGCAGCTTTACAACAAGCTCTGTGTTGAACGGTTATTGTAAACAAATTTGCCAAACATTACTAATTGGGATTTGATGTTTCATCTGAAAAAAAGTGTAGATAAATACTCAGCAGTTTGTTTCTCCTGTGGAATGTTGGGGAAAAAAAACCCTGTTTTAATGCTGAAACCGCACACAGTAAATAATGCTGCTGTCTGCCCTGCACTCTTCACAGAACACTGTCCAAAACTATTGTCAAAGGAGCGAAGAAGGCCGGAAAGATCACCATGGGCCGTGGCAGCCAGACCACACTGAAGAAGAACGACCGAGGTAGCAGGATGACCTGGCATGAAGATGATGACATTTCAAGTGAGACAAATGACATATTTCCAAGGGATGGAGAACAACAGACTGAAGAAAATGTTAAAAGGTTTAAAAATGTAATTCGCCTTTGTACGTGTGTCTGTTTCAGTATCGGATGACGGTGAGCCGCCGCCAAGCAGCACTTTGCGAGCATCAGAAAAGTCCACCATGGAGCAGCTGGTAGAGCAGTCCTGTTTCCGTGACTACCAGCGTCTGGGCCTGGGCACCATCACCGCCAGCTCATCTCGCTCCAAGTCAGGCGAGCAGTTCAGGATCACAGCCGTGAACAGACTCTACTCCCTCTGCCGCAGGTACACACCTCATAGACTGGATACCTGCTAAAGTTAAATTATTCTATCTGCAAATAAATGTGTCTCAAGAAAGTCCAGAAACCTGCTGATCTGTGCTGATTCCACTACTATCAGCCCAGCACATCGGATCCAAGACTTGTAGCCCCACTGGAAGCTTTGTAAGCCTTAAAATCTCAAAGGGCCAGTGGTAGACAGATGTTTGACATATCTATTGAGACAGCTAGATTTAAATTCAGCCTGTTGTACAAAAACACACACATTGTGACTAATACAGTCAAAATCCCGATCTGTTTGTTGTAAATTCAGCAAGAGACCATTTATTAAGCTGCATCTGTGTTTGTAAAGTAATTCCTCTGCAGTGGTTAATTAGTGATAGACCATCTTTTTCTTAATATTTGTGTTTGAGATTTCTATTCTGCCTCTGTCCATCAGTTACCCGGGGCTGTTGGTGGTTCCTCAGGCAGTACAGGACAGCAGTTTACACAAAGTGGCCCGCTGCTACAGACACAACCGCCTGCCTGTTGTGTGTTGGAAACATCCTCGCACCAAAGCCATGCTGCTCCGCTCGGGAGGCTTCCACGGCAAGAGTGTTGTGGGATTGTTCAAGTCCCAGAATCCCTCCTCAACAGGTGTGCATTCACAGCAGCGTAGAGTTGTTTGTTTTAAATGCACAGCTTTTCTATCTTTCTTTATGTTTAATGTGTTCCCTTAGTTAACTGACCTCCAGGAATAACTGATCACTAAAGCAACTATTTAGCTTTAGTTAGCCCTAACCCTAACCGTTTACTTAAATTATACCACTTGTGCAGCTTTGTCTCTCAAACCCTTTGATGGCTATCTTATAAAACACTTGACCTGTAATTCAAACTGATTTTAAATTAATTATTTTCTGTCTAAATTACGTCTCTGTGTTTTGCCTTTAGCTCCTGCCTCATCCTCAGATTCGTCCAGTAGTCTTGAACAAGAGAAGTACCTGCAAGCCATTCTCAACTCCATCCCTATTTACTTCAAAATGAACGGAAACAACACCCTGTCCAACCGCTCCCTCATCGGCCTCTCACCAGGTACACTGATCATTATGTCCGGGTCATATTTTTATTTATTCTGTGATAGTGAACCCCACTCTTCCCTCTGCTATTTGACTAATTTGATCTGCCTCTGGGATAATTAGGATATTTACGTAATATGCAAAATTACATTGTTGTGACTTTTGAGTGTTTAGATCTCTGATAAAGCAATTGGCAACGAGACAATTTTACTTTTAAAAACAGGAAAGGCACAGGTTTAAGTAAACAACTAAGCCATAACATTAGCCACTTTCCGGCCAGGTAGTTAAAGGATCGTTGTTGTAGAAATAGTCCACTCCTAAACAGTTCTACTAACTACTCTCCCCCAAAACCGGTTTTGTCTTTGTCATTTGCATTTGCACTGCCAAATGGCCATAGGAACTGGTAGAAGGGGTGAAGGAGTGACACAGGCACAGCAGCGGTCTTCATAGCGTTAAAATCAGAAAACAAATACACCAAAAAAAAGTATGAACTAAATACTAAATTTCTAGTAAGTTCTAGGAACTGCAAAAATCCCTCCAGTCGGAAAGCAACTATTGAGCCTGCAAGCATAGTAGCAGGACTCTGAAACAAGAACACTTAGAAGAAAACTTTGTTGCCCTGAGGTTGCCATCAGAATATCTAAGTTTTGCCAGTGTTTCTGGTAAACACTATCACCATTTAAATATCTACAACTTGGATGCTGACACAGACAGTATTTATTTTAATGTAAAAAACTATCATTGACTTCCATATGATATGAACACAACTTTACTCTAACATGTCTATAACTATCTATACAGTAATTTCAACATATTATTTGGATTGCTAAAGTCTGCAGTGAGCAGTGAGCAGTGCCTGTGAGGCTAAGCTCTGGGATCACTAGTTCCCTCAAACCAAACCTACGTCGCCTGACTGCCTGTGCTCCTACCTGACCTGTATTTGCTGATGCGATGGCCTTGGTTCTGCCGTGGGAAAAACTTAGTTTGTTTGCAAGGGACAAGAGGCCACGTAGAGTTCATGTCTGCTGATAAAGAGAAAACTTGCAGATTTGCACTCTGTATTTTTGTCCAGTCCAGCTCTGTTTTTTCTCTGGCATCAGGCAATCACTCTCTTCCCGTGTGTGTGTGTGTGTGTGTGTGTGTGTGTGTGTGTGTGTGTGTGTGTGTGTGTGTGTGTGTGTGTGTGTGTGTGTGTGTGTGTGTGTGTGTGTGTGTGTGTGTGTGTGTGTGTGTGTGTGTGTGTGTGTGTGTGTGTGTTCGCGCTGTGGGAGAAATACTGTATCTGATAATTGGTAACATTTGGAAGGACATGTATACAATAAAAGGTTATGTAAGAATCACAGGACAACCTGGGGTCACTGTCCAGCACATCCATCTCCTCTGACTTCACCCACTTCTGCCTGTATCCTGAACATACTGGACAACAACATACAGCATACTGTACTGGACTGAAGCTGGGTCCAGCATGCTCACAGGCGCACACACACACACACTCATTTACTCAATTAACCATCATGTATGTTGTGTTTAGAGTGCTCAGATCAGATTAATAGCAAATGCTTGAAATCGGTTTTGTTTTCTCCTCTAGATGAAGGGAGGGCACATTTGTAATCTTGTCTTGTTTAGGATTTAGTTAAACAACTAGACAGTTGTTGTAATGTCCTGTGTATTGTGTGAATAATTTGTCTTCAGGTAGTGACAGGAGGACATCTAGGATGTCAAAGATGGCTCCTGTCCATTTAGACCTCCCATTCTCAAACAGCTTTACCAGAGGAGGTGAGTGTACTCTGTTTTCTACCCTGCCACTTCCACGTGTCTTCCTGCTGCCAGGTGAAATATGAAACACTATAATCTGTAGTTATGAGTGTTTAAGCATCATCTAGACTCTTAAGGGAAAGGCTATAAGGCAGGTGTAGACATTTTGCTCACATATTATATATTCACAATAGCGAGTGTTTTGCCAGCCCTCCTGGTTTTTCCAGATGTTCATTATTGTCCACTTGAGTCACATATTCTCCCTTTGTTTACACATCACATTTCATCTCACATTTTAGAATATTCAACTAAATCACAGACATCCTAGAAGGAGGAGTTTATCTTTTATTCCGATACTTTTGAGGCACCCTTCTTGTAAAAGATTATATTACTGCTATTTTAGAAAATTACATTTATCAAAACACAATACTTTCACAGATAATTGCGACTGTTAATAGTGATATTCTCACTAACATTCGTTTTTAGAGGCCATATTTGAAAGAGTTTGTTATTCATCAATTTTAAGAGAATAACGGCAAAAATGTTTTAAGTGCTGTAAACGTCAAAACTTTTTACCAAAAGTTAGCTTGCTTAAAAAGGGCAAATTTCTTAATAAAATATTCCATGAACTTTGGCATAAACTTAAACAAAAGGTTATTATATATGTATTTAAAATAGATTTCAAAATTATGCTCATATTTATTTATTTTAATAATTTAGGGAATCCTGTCTGTTTAACATCACAAACATGTCCAGTACACACTTCAATTATGAGACATGTTTTTGCAAAGTTTAAGGATTTATATCTCCTAACTCACTGCCACATTAACCCAGGTTAACCTGTAGTGTGAACATCACTGTAAATGTAAAGTCACAGATAAAAACTTAAATGCTTGTAAAATGACACACCATCATGCCTGGAACTGGAACGGGAACTCTTGAGAGGAAATGATTACTAAGGGCTTTGTCTCATTCAGATGTGCTTGGATGTGGCTGATGTTGCAATTTAATGATGAAATTAGGTAATACAATTTGTAATGAAAAGAGTGCACTTACTAGCCTGTAGTCATTTTACACCACGTGATACCTGTTAATAATATAGTAATATATATATATATATATATATATATATATATATATATATATATATGAAAAATAATGGCATAAGCAACATAATAGGTATTGTGTTCATTTGTAACTATTATTAATTATAAGATTAGAATTGTTAATTAAGAATTTCTTTTTTGTTACGCTATCTATTTTATTAGTTTAGATATCCCAGTGTAGCTCTCTAAACAGCTAGTTCAGTGTTGTGTCATTGAATTCTTTGTAAAATAAAGTTTAATTCACATTTAATTTCCCCCACTACAATCCTGGTTATGGGTTGTGCCTGCTCTTACTGTATGACACAAAGTTTTCCAATGCTAAACTGATGCCTGCAAATTGTGGTAACTTTAGTAAATCCAGTGGAATACATGGTCAACCTCTGTTAACATGTCTCTACCCAAGGGGAGAACAAATTACGGCTGTTACACATACAGACATCACAGATTTCCGGAGCAGAATTTGTCACATCTATTCTTGATAAACTGGCACAAAAGACTTTGTTTTCACACCATCAATCATAACCTTGAACCAACATATTCATGCATGCTTTGACACTCATTGTCTCTTACTGTATGAAGGCAAGTCTGATCTTTGACCCTCAACTCTTCATTTGCATGTTTCTGTGGTCTGAAATGGTTAGTAGGCTAGGTGGTGATGTCTGTATGATGTTGACATGATTTATTTTTTTCATGCCCCTCTCCCTGCCCTCATCTACTCTCTCTACCTCTTGTACAAACAACCCCCCAGTGCTTGAGTACAGAGATAAACTATTCACTCACTCAAACCCAAAACCTGCCAGTAAGGAGAGAATCCATCATCAAGGTAATAGTCAAGCTGTCTCTTTACCCTGCCAGTCCTCTTAAAGCATTCCTTATCTTTCTAACACATCCTCCAAGCCTCATCCTTTTTTCTTTTTCTAACCTACACAAGTGCTCAGTAACCAGGTCATGTACTGCACTGCACAGCACAGCACTGCAAAACTCTTACAAAGACCTTGTGAGACATAGTACTAATCATGGCTGACTTTTCACATAATCCTCTGGGTTTTTCACAAACCAAAGTGGCTGCTGTAATGTGGTCTTTGCCATTGAAAATGTGTTGGCTCACCAAGGCTTACTGTGGTCAGTTACAAACCGGGTCCAGACTTTTCTGGGTCAAAACGTTTTTGTCACTTTTTTCAGATTTTTTTCTACACTTTTTTACATTTTTGTCATTTTTTTAGTGTTATTTAATTTTTTGTTTAAGTAAAATGCTATAAAATTAAATAAAACACCCACATTCTATAAAAGTAGTTGACTGATTATTTACTTGTGTATATAGTGTGTGTATATATATAGTTGTATAGAAGCATCTACGTTATCTTTTTTGAGAATTTGGTTGAAAGAAACTCAAATTTCTGATGTAGAAACTTTGTGAAATGGGTCAAATTTGACCTGATAATAGGAGGGTTAATAGTGCAATCAGTTGTAGCGTCAGGTATTAATAACAGTTAATAAGTTAATTGTTCAAAAGTGTATACTTTCCTTATAAACTCTGTTTAATGTAAGAGGCTGCCCTGAGAACATTAGTAGCAGCTTGACAGCTGTTCATTTGCAACTCTAAAGAGCTGAAAGTCATCACTGTAAAAAATCATGTCCTTCCTAAAATGTTTCATGCTGTTTGGAAGGTCCTGCATGCTGGTTTTCAGAGAAATGTGCTTCTTTTAGACTTGTTGTCTTGCAAAGAAATTCCACCAACTTCTGCTTCTAATATCCCAACACACACGATTTAGAGAAGCGACTTCTTTGTTAGTGAAGTTAAAGAATGAAGCTCTTTTACATAATCCCTGTTGTACTGCTGTGCATGTAAACGTAGTCCGCATGTCATGTGTTGTTCATCAATCAGTCTTAGTTTGTTTGACAGCATGTGTACATCAGTGGCATTCGAAAAGGCCAGCTCCTGCGTATATGACTTTTGTTTGTGTCTGTGTGTTTGCAGGCATGTGGGCTAGCCTGCGCTCCAGCAGCAGACTCAGCCATCACCCGTTTACAGCAGATGTGGGTGCCAGACTAGCAGGGAAGGATCTGGCGCCCCCTGCAGGTAGCAGCAGTCTGCAGGCGCAGCTCCTGAAGCAGCAAGCTGCCCTCTACGTCTTTGGAGAAAAGTCCCATTTAAGGGTGAGAATAAAAAAGAAAGCTGCTCTCTAGGGGCAGAAGGGACATTTTCTTTTAAATTGTTGTAAATCTCAAGCCTAACGTTGTCATACTCCAGACTCTAGTCAGAATAAATGAGATGGACAAAAAACGCCTTTTAATTTAGTACAGTTCAATACAACACCACACCACCAAGTACAGCCTCATTTTTTTGCTTCCCGATACCAATTCTGTTACCTGTAACTTGTGTATCTGCCGATACAGAGTACTGATCTAATACCAGTTTGTAATATATTTTATGTATAACGACTGTATACTATTATTCCTGACTACATAAACTACTAATAACTACTAAATAAACTACTTTAGCATAGATTTTCTTTGGGGCTTTATTACATGGTATTGGATAGGTGCATAAACCCCAGTACTTCAAGATACCAGCGTTTTAGGCATAATCGGCGGTGATATCGATCTTGATATCGTTATCGGAACATCTCTACTCAAAACAGCCCATAGATTTGGGGCGACCCTGGTTCAAGTTTGACTTGGGACTTTTATTGCTTCTCTTTCTCCTTAATTTCCTGTCATCTTTGTCTGCTGTCTACTCTCTAATATAGGTGTAACATGACCCCAAAAAATAATAACTAAAACCGATGCCATAGATTTGAGTCAACACGCAAAGAATATTGAACTAGTACTGCAGTCTTAAAAATAACTTAACACTCTGAGTATAGCAGTATTCATTTCAGGAATGCGTATTGCATTACATTGCACCTGTGTTGTTGTGTGTATTTTGTGGTAACCCCGCGTAGTTTCATTTTTAGTTTAATATGTTTTAATTGTATTGTATGTTTTTATCTGTACCCACACCCCACCAGTAAAGCAGTTTTAAAACTGAATTGATTACCTCATTGAAATAAACTTTACATTTTTTACATGTTAGATTTGTCTCCCTGTTGTGACAGGGCCTCAGAGTGGACTCCTCTCTGAACTGTGAACTGGTGCCGGTGGACTTTGCAGATACGAGGCAGGTGAAAGCCTCTTTTAAGAAGCTGCTAAGAGCCTGCGCTCCCAGTGCCACCTCGTCAGACTCTGAGGACTCCTTCCTTAAAGCTTTGGAGGACTCTGAATGGATCCTACAGGTGAAAAAACACATAAACAACATCGTTTTTGCTGGGGTTTTTTTGTTTGTCTTTTTACAGTAATACTGTAACTCGAATCAGACTCTTAAAATAATGAAAGAACGACCCAGCAGTCTGCTTTTACTGCTCATCCTGTGTATCAGATTCACATAATGAATAAATCCCCTTTTGAAGCCATTTTCCCAAGGGAAACAGATTCACAGCAGCAGATTTCTTCTCATGCTGGTTATCTGATTATCCCCCTTCAGCCTTTGTCCGTACATTGAACATATCTAAAGAAAAAAATCTGTGGGAAACCCTTAATAGGCAACAAGCAGCACTCAGCATGCAATTTACCAGTACACCAAACATTGTAACATATGCACAGTGGGGATTAATTGTGTGTGTTCACATGTGTTAATCTTCCACAGCTTCACAAGATCCTGCAGTTGGCACTGATTCTGGTGGAGCTTCTGGACAGCGGTTCATCTGTTCTCCTCAGCCTGGAGGATGGCTGGGACATTACCACACAAGTGAGACAAATGCACAGATAACTTTTGTGAATTAAAGCATGATTAAGACAATATTTAAAACCAGAGGAACAACACGGAGAGGTTTAACGTGGGATAGAGTTTGTCTTTCATGCCTTCTATGAATTTTCATTTTGCATACAAGAAAAACCTGAGGGGAAATACAGGAAGTAAAAGACTTCATGCTTGGCACAGGTAGGAAGCCTGGCATGATAACAAAAAAATGTGGTACTGTAAATAATTCACGTCATACAGCCACTCACCATTACATACCTCCACTGCACTTAAAAGCCCATTTAAGAAGGAATAGGACGGTTGTTAAGTGTATGTAAACACAACTTTAGTGGTACATGTCCAGATGGGGGTCCTTGTTACATTTTACTCTCTTTATAATCATAGCAGTTGATAAAATCACAACAGGGAACACGTGGATCAAAAGAAACACATCAACTCATTAAACAAACACCCAAATCCAATCCTGAGTGGGAAGCAGCAATGAAAAGCCATGTGTCGTCCAAGTTACTGGCACTCAGTTAATTGTTTAATTCTGGCTCATCCTCCTCGAAAATATTAGCAAAAATGTCATTGATAGAAAACACGCTGATTTATGTTGTATTTTGACAAAATATTGACATTGTGACATTTTAATGAAAGCATACCCAACTTGTGGGTGCAAGCTGTAATGTAACACTTGTTAAAGATGAATTACTGACAGCTGACTGTTCATAAAACACTAACTAACAACTTCTTATCAGTATTGATGTAAAACAAACGCCAACTAACTATAAAACATAAAAAAGGTTCCAGGTGCAGCCATACAACCGTTTAACAAGAGAGTCCCTCAGATAAAGAGTGCTGCTGCTGCTACTAGACAGCTGTTTAGACAATAATCAAACTGTTAGGAGAGCTGCCCCATCGGCAGGGTCCTTAATTATCTAGTGTGACATATTGAGATTGAAAGCAGATATAAGTAATTTATGTAGTTTAAATGTGGTTTTTTTTATGTTGTGAAAACTTCTTTTAGGGTCTGACTGCACTTCTAAATGGGCCATGTCTGAATAAATCTAGCCCACATGCTTTTCCTGCTTGTCCTCTAATCAAGTGACCCAGTTATTCAGAGATAAATAATGAGAAGGTCTTGAAGGCACACTGATTTGTGCTGTTTCCGAAAGTCCAAGGTTGGGATTTAAAGGCATGTAAACAAAAAGTTAGTTTTGATCCTGATCGATCGTTGGATTCCATTTACTGCCGCATTCAGCATTTTATCGCATGTTTGCTTTCTGAGCTCACATTTTCCATGCGGACCTGTTAAAGTGCACATGTTTGTGTTGCAAGCGTGTGTCATTCAAAATGTCTTTACGGGGTTTGCAGAGCCCTAGGCGGCTGTTTATAAGCACACTTTGTGGACCCCTAATGCCAGGCACGTGTTTGGCCCCGAGCATCTCTCTCCACGGGTCACCTGCTTCATCACGCCAGGTCCTGATCAGCCCGCACGGACAAATGGGCTCCATATGCTCTGGCCCTTCTGCCTCTGTCCACGGACCATAGACACCCAGCAGACCGGATGCAGAACTGTCTCTGCTTTCTTTCTAAAACCCTGTTTTCTGTTTATACGTCTAACCCTCTGCCTCTCTCATGTCTTGCTTCTTTATTAGATCCACTTTTCAGTCCGCTGTAGTCTCACAGATAAGCTAATGCTTATTTCAATGCCGGGGTTGCGGGGGACTTTCTCTACCACTCAGGGCTGAATGCTCTTTTTAACCTCACGGGGAAGCCTTGAACTGTTTCTTGCTCATTCCACACGCGTCAGGGCTCATTTGTTGTGTTGGAGGAGACACAGGCAGGGAAGCAGGCCAAGCATACTGCATGTGTAGACAAGTGGTTTTCAACTGGTGTTTTTGTGAGGAGCTCAAGTGTGCCTGAAGACTTTGTCTTCAGTGTTATATAACTGTAATTGGTAGCAGATGATAGGTTTAACGTTGTGTTGTCAGAAGATGGGGTGTGTAGCTTTTGAAAGGATGCAAAGCAAAGTCGTACCATCCAAGAAAAGGAAAATGTAAGCAAAGTCGTAGTCAAGCATGAAAAAAATTCTGCACAGTGGTAGTGAAACGGCTGCCATTCTCCTTCAGTGGTAAGATGATCAACGGTATATCATCACAATGAGAAGTGTTGTATTCCGTAGGTTTCAGTGGCAATAACAGAATATCGAATACTTTTCCACTAAGACAAATTTCGCTACAGATATATTATCGACAGATTAGCAGGTAGTTAACAAGAAACATTTGCCAAATGCCAAACATTTAGAAACGGTGTCACTATTAGTTTCACCATTAGTAACAGACTAAGTTTATTTTTTTAACTGTAAAATCTCTCGGTCAATACACATCTTAGTTGCAACTCTTTAATAACCACACATGTTTGTTGACCCAGACACTTCAGTCCAGGAGAAACATACAGAACAGAATGATTTTTGTCTTTCTAATATGATGAAATCATCGCAAGCGTACATCGGGATGACGAGAGAGACGGATGCCTTAGCTTTTTGCTGCAAAAAGAATGAGTGTTCGTTACATCGCAAAGCAAGGGGTATCGGGACATAAACATAAAACCAGATGTAATTGGTATTTGAAAAGATATTTATTGTGAAGAAGACAAAAAATAACTTACAACGAAGAATATGAACCAGTGGGTGCTGTGGAAATCAAAAACGTAATATAACGAAAAAAGATCCTTAAAAGGAAGACTGCTACAACACCTATAAGAAAGAAAAACAAATCTTCTCTGATAAAATACTTGGTAGAACAAAAACACAGTACTCACAGCACCCTTGCACCTGATGTATCTAGACAATTCCAACCTGTGAATGCAAAAAGATATACATTTAAGTCTTATCCCTGGCCCACTTCTTCACAATCTCACAACAGTTCTGGTCTGACAGCTGCAATCAATCAGGCTTTTTAAACTGGTGGCAGACTTCAGTGGCCCTTCTTGATTGGCCCGTCAGTTGAGCATGCCGCACCAATCGGATTCCTCCTCACACATGTAGGACTCTTAATTACACACACAGACATATGAGGGTGCCGACGGCTGCCGTGTCAGTGCTTTAGCTGTTGTGGTTTTATTTTAACAAAAAAAAGTTTTTATTTTAGACCGATTTAAAGAGGATCCTCCATTCTCTAAGGGTTAGTGGATGATCGTTAATACTGAAGAAAAGTATTTTATTTGACCCATCTCTTCCTCATACAATACATCACTCTCACCTTTTCCCTTTTATCTCTGCAGGTGGTGTCTTTGGTGCAGCTGCTGAGCGATCCTTTCTACCGGACTCTGGAGGGTTTTCAGGTGCTGCTGGAGAAAGAGTGGCTGTCCTTTGGCCACAAGTTTAGCCAGCGCGGCAACCTGAGTCCAAGCAGCCAGGGCGGTGGCTTTACACCCATCTTCCTGCAGTTCCTGGATTGTGTGCACCAGGTGAGGTTTACCTTCACAACCACAGGTCAAGCATCTCCTGCCTCTGCTAAGTGACTTCTCTCCACTCTCCGCCCCCTTCCCCCACATGACTGAACACCATTCATACCGTCTTCATGAGCTCATCACATTTCTCAAGAGCATACAAACAAGGGCAAAGAGAGGGCAAATGAGGCAAGAAAGTCAGCTGTCATTATCTTTACATTTGGTTTAGTTTTGCACTTTACATTCCCAACACTGGACGTGTAATTTCAACACCATGTTGCACCAGGGAGTGTGCATTGAGGCTGCTGTCCAGATGGTCCATGAACCCAATGATCAGCACTGAGCTGTCTGTGCTTGCGTGATTCAGCATCCCTTCACATTTCACTGCGTGTTTAGAATTGCTTGTGGAAAATTGCAGTTTGGGGGATTGAGAGTCTCTAGGAAGGTTTGTGTGTCAGTTTGGAGGCGGGGGGGTGGTAAAGAAAGAAAACTTGTACAGCTGAAGTCCAGAGAACAGCTGATGTCCAGAAGGCTGTGTCCACTCTAAATGTAGGGTTTTTTTTGTGTCTCCTGGGCACGCACAGAACCACTCCCATACACTTACATCAACACATAGTTTCTGCATTTGTCTTTTGAAACTTAGGCCTGGCAGCTAAGACAGTTTGGCGGGGGTCCTGGAGTCTGGAGAGCTGTAAACAGGAGGGAAAGGGGATTCGGACTAGAGCTGAAAATAGAAGTGCCTCATCTCCAAAACAGCTGTTGTTTTTGCCAATAGACCCAGGTGGCCTCAAATATGCATCTCTTTGGCCACTTTACACTACTGCATGGGAACAATAGAGCTGCAGTCCTGCTGCCTCAGCCTGGATTTTGTCTGGCGGTAATGATATCACTGACCTTTGCCCCCCCAGGCTAGGAGACATTCTTTCCTGTTTCTAATTGGTCATTTATCCACTTGAGGGATGTGAAGCCGCAACACAAGGACACGATCCAGCTGTCTCACACACACTCTGACCTTCCGTCTCTGTCTCTTAAGTCTCATCCTTATCCTTCTTTTCATGTCTTTGCAGATTTTGGAGCAACATCCTCTGGAGTTTGAGTTTAATCAGTATTATCTGAAGTTCCTGGCCTATCATCACATCTCTAACCGCTTCAAGAACTTCCTGTTGGACTCAGACTATGAGCGCTTGGAACATGGTCAGAGTCCTTTACAATTTAAACCTGGAGGGGGTTTAGAATTATCTCTTACTGTATTGAGGAAATGCTGCATTAGAATTTGCTGTGTTACTTTCATATAACCAGGCATGTTTTAACAAAGATCACTGTAGCAAAATTAGTACTTTACCATCAAACTTTCATATAAGGAACAAAATTAATATATACAATAGATCCCACAACTAAATGCAACACATACATTTCTTCACTGAAACGGCATCAGAAGCCTGCAATGTTTCTGCTACTTGCATCAGGACTACACTCTATTAGGTGAAATACATTGTCACAAACTAGTTTATGTTATAACACTTAATATAGAAATACTACAGTTATAGAGTTGTTTGTTAATAACTAAAAGTTGAATATTGGTTTGTTTAAAGAATCTGTGAGACAAAAAGCACTGGACCGATGATATATGGGCTAAGACAAAATTGCGTATTTTTGTGATGATTAAACCGGAATATGGCACAGAGATTTATGTTGTATATAATTTGTCAAAAAGGCAAAGGGTCTCCATTTGCTCAAGTGAGATCTGGTATTTTACCTTTGACTGTTGAAACAGGACAATAAGTTAATGTTTTTCTTAGAATGATATGTATGCCACCGGAAGACATTTGCCAAATAAATGTATGGTGTCTTGTAATCCCAAGCGGTATGGGCCAAATGTTTGGCATGACACAAATAAAATTAAACTAAACTATAGAAATACTCACCATATATTGCCTTGCGTATGTTTAATTGAACTTAAGGTGAGGTGAGATGTCAAGGGTTTTGTGTATCCTTTAAGATGAAATGTGTGTGTCCATGGATGAACGTGTCTAGCCAAAACCTTCCCTCATCTCTTGTTATAGACATGAATCCTTTTGTAGAATTACAACTTTTTTGAGCAGGGTTGCATCAGACAAAACAATCTGTAAAATTAATTGGTCCATGTGCTCAGCAGCTTCCCCTCTGTGTGTTTCGCAGGCACGTTGTTTGAGGATAAAGGTGACAAACAGGCCCGGAGAGGTATCTGTATCTGGGAATGCATCAACAGGATGCACCGGAGGAGTCCTGTCTTCTTCAACTATCTGTTCAGCCCCTCAGAGAGCGACGTGAGTCTTTCTGTCTGCCTTACTGTCCTTCATGTAGCAGAGCTCCCTGTGCATCCAGCAGCTACAGCTGATTCATGCAGCTCTCACGCTGAGGAGCCATGGTGTGGTTCAACTCTCTTGTGCTCTTTTAAATGTTAAAAAACAAAAATCATCTCTTATTATGTGAAACCAGTGAGTCGGAGAAACCAAAAGGTCAGCCAGCTGAAAAAGTGTACAGCAAGGTTTTTTTTGTGTGGCATTTGTAGGCCTTCGTTGTCGATAGGGCAGCTTAGACTTGAAAGGGGAGAAGGGGAGAGAGAGAGAGGGGGGGGGGGGATGACATGCAATCAAGGGCTGCAGGTTGGAACCAAACCCGCTGCCGCTGCGTCGTAGATCGAGTGCCTGCACAAGGGCGCGCGCTCCACCAGGCGAGCTTTCAGGCGCCGGCACAACAATGTGTTTGATTCTTATTCTGAACATTTACGTTATAAATCTTTACTAAGAAAATGTTTTTGAAATACAATTGACAAGCCAGAGCTTTTAGAACAGAACTTAACTTCAAACTTGAATATATTTAATGATGAAGGCTACTTATGTTTTTCACTTCAGGTATTACTGGCAAATTGAGTGATGAAAAATAATGAAGTATATTTACTAAATTACCATGCTTAAGTATAGTTTTGAGGTGCTTAACTTTTAAGATGGCAATCTTATACTACATTATATTTTACTCCACTGCATTTGACAACTTTAGGTACAAATTAAGGTACAGATTAAGATTATTAATAGAAAACATTTAGCTACCCAGCAGTTTATAAGGTAGTCAAGATGTAATTTTACCAGCTGCAAAATTAAAGGGATGCCTACACAAAAATAATCATAATTATAGTCCAATACTATAATTTATATTATTTTGAAATGGACCAATCTGCATGAGTACTTTCAGTTTTGGTGCTCAAGGAGTACGCCTGCTCTCTTAGTACTTTCACTGAAGTAAAAGATCTGAGTACTTCTTCCATTACAGTCCACACATCTGACTGTTACAGCTCAGGATCACTGACAACAACCACTCCTTAATGATACTGTTGACGGCTCTGCACATAGAAGCAGCTGGAACTAACGGACAGATCTAATTCTGCTGGTCCTGATCGACATTAGCTTATTCATCAAATGTGCTTCAAAGTTTAAAGGAAATGAAGTAATTTTACCTACAGTAGGTAGCTGCAAATTACGTTATCAGTCTTGCAGTCTCTACTTTCTCTTTTGACTTAAAACAGAGGAGCTTAAGATTATTGCTGAATACATTTTTATTTTATTTTTATTGTTTAGAAAAGAATCCAAGGAGGCTTTGTTTACCTTAAAAATTATGAAACAAGAGTTTAAGAAATATGAAGAAATATGTCAAACTTAGGAGATAAAGTTTAGCCTTTGGAGTGTCTTCATCATGCAGTTATTTTGTTTAAAAAGAATTTTGGGAATGCCTCTGTGATATTTCAGTTTCCTGACAAAGAAGTGTCTTGTTAACATTTTGAAGAATGAGCAAATGCTTGATGTTGGTGATATTTAATCTTTAATCACAGTGATGGGCAAATCTGTGAGACAAGCCTGTTTCTGTATTTTGACTCATTATGTGCAGTAGGCCACACTACAGACTGACAAGATGCTTTCTGCAAGTTTCCCAGAGCAGGTTAAGCTTGTTGGAAATCACACTGCGTAACTTTTTTTCCGCGGTATTTTATAAAAACACACAATAAGATCTGATTCTCAATCTTTTCTTTGTTGAAGGTGATCCTGAAGCCTTCGATCAGCATCCCAAGCCTGAATAAATGGGACTTCTTCACGGATGAGACTCTGTCCACGGGGCCGTGTTACGACTGGAGGATGATGGCTGCGCGGTCCGACAGCTCAGAGGAGGTGGACACGCTCTCCAGCAGTAAGAGAAGGATCGTGTGGCCGTGTTACAGCAGCGTGAGCCGCGCCCAGCCGGACGCCATCACCAAACTCCTCACTGTAAGAGTCTGTAACCAAAGCTTTGTTTATAAGTTTTATCCTGTTTCCTCGTGTCATATGTCAACATTTGTCATCTTTCTTGACCGTTATTGGTGCTGCAGGACATTGGGAGGCTGGAGGGTGAGCTGAATCAGGCCTCTGAGAAATGGCAGACAACTCTGGAGAGAGTCCGGATCAGCATTCAGGAAGACCTCGCGCAGGAAGGAAATGTGTGTTTTAAAAGAATAATGATGACATGTTCTATTGAAAGATGCCAGGAATAGTCACACACTTATTCTTAATTCTAAGTTGTTAAATTGTGTTCTTTTCCCACTCACTCCCATTCCCATACTTTATTACTTTGTGTGTTTGCAGCTCCGTAAACAGTCCACGGTTTCCATCTCAGGCCTC
Organism: Etheostoma cragini; assembly: GCF_013103735.1. Lineage (NCBI taxonomy): Eukaryota > Metazoa > Chordata > Actinopteri > Perciformes > Percidae > Etheostoma > Etheostoma cragini. Next base: position 18,536,177 of record NC_048407.1, on the reverse strand, counting down.
ATTCCCACGTCCAGCCTGCAGGCTTTCCAGAGGCGCTCCATGCTGCACCTGCCAGACAGCGGGCTGGGCGAAGACCGCAGTACTGCTACAGCCAATGGGATCAACCGCCGGGCTGCAACACTTTACAACCAGTTCACCCCCAAGAGCGAGGAGAACAGGTGTGTGTGTGTGTGTGTGTGTGTGTGTGTGTGTGTGTGTGTGTGTGTGTGTGTGTGTGTGTGTGTGTGTGTGTGTCGCGCTTGACTCATGAAAATGTATCCAGTTAGACAAAAAACAAAATAATTCTTGTGCTCGTCATGTTTAAACAATGTTTTGACTGACAAAAGTTTTAACAGATGAAATTAGAATCACTTGACAGAAACTTATTGTAATGTCTTAAAAAATACTTTGTTACTTGTTTACTCTCCCCCAGTACAGCTATATTATTGATACTGATGACTTTAATATTTTTGCAGATATAGAAGACAATATATTGACCATTTATTACAGTGCATTAGAACTTCCCACTTCTGGCCTCCTTAACAACGGGAACATAATGTACAAACCGATGTTCTTGTACACATGGAGAAACAGGCTTTGTGTTGTCCAGTGTGTTCTTCTGCTCTTTATGCTGGGGTTTACTGCTGGGATAAACTCCATGTAACTTTGATCCTAAACAGGAATAGCGAGTGAAATAAAAACCAATTAGGAATATTGTTGACTGTTCTCTTAATACATCCATGACTTAAACGCCATCATTTGCAATAGCCAAGGTTACAGAGACGTAACTTCCAGTCAAAATGCACTTGGATCTCACCGTGTGGTACTCTTCAGGTCTTACGAGGGGATCCTGTATAAACGTGGAGCACTGCTGAAAGGATGGAAACCTCGCTGGTTTGTATTGGACATTACGAAACACCAGGTAAGCCAAGCTGCACACCACACCCAGGTTTCAGAAAGCCTCAACTGAGTGAGGCTGCAGGTTAACGCTCACATCTTCACAGATGAGGTACTACGACACCGGGGAGGACACAAACTGCAGAGGTCATATCGATCTGGCGGAGGTGGAGTCTGTAATGATCGCTGCGCCCACTATAGGAGCTCCCAAACACATCAGTGAAAAGGCTTTCTTTGACGTGAGTACATGTTAACCTAAAGGTCCACTGGATGTAGTGGTAGTGATTCTAGCATCTTTTTGTCAGTAGCCACATTTTATATTTGAGTAATTTTGCTAGTATTTTCAGTGGTTTACAAGCATATTTTTTGACATACTGAACTATGACTTTTTTTCTGCTTTTTTGCAACATATTATACTATGACTTATTTACTAGTTCCTATTCTACTATGTTGTTTTCATGACTCTTTTTTTTTTTTTTTACAAAGTATTCTATGACTTTCTTCAGCATACACTATGACTTTCTTCAGCATACACTAGGACTTATTTTCAACTTTTTTCAACGTACTATACTACAACTTTTTTATACATCCTAAACTATGACTTTTTTATACATACTATACTATGACTTTTTTATGCATACTAAACTATGACTTTTTTATACATACTATACTATGACTTTTTTCAATGCATACTATACTATGACTTTTTATACATACTATACTATGACTTTTTTTAATGCATACTATACTATGACTTTTTTATACATACTATACTATGACATTTTTTTATACATACCTCACTAGGACTTTTTATACATACTATACTAGGACTTTTTTATACATACTATACTAGGACTTTTTTATACATACTATACTCTGACTTTTTTTACACATACTATACTCTGACTTTTTTCAACATACTATACTACAACTTTTTCGACATACTATGACTTTTTTATACATACTATCCTATGACTTTTTATTTCTTTTTTCGACACATTCTACTATGACTTTTCATGACATTTTTCGACACATTCTATGACTTTTTTACACACTATACTATGACTTTTTTTTTTAACTTGTTACTATACTATGACTTTTTTATACATACTATACTATGACTTTTTTTAGACTTCTATTTTTTGATATACTATACTATGACTTTTTTACTTACTATTTTTTTTTTTTTACACCACAATATTTTTTGATACATACTGTACTGTGACTTTTTCGACATTCTATTCTATGACTTTTTTTGGCACACAATACTATGATTTTTTTTCAACATTTTCAACATACCATAACTTTTTTTTTTTTTAATTTTTTCAACATACAATACTATGACTTTTTTATACTTGCTATACTAGGACTTTTTCATGACATTTTCAACATACTATACTATGACCTTTCATATATACTATACTTTGAAGTTTATGACTTTTTTTTTTAGACACTACCATTTTTGATCTACTGTACTACGGCTTTTTAATGACTTTTTGTACATACTATTCTATTACTTTTTTCGGCATACTACACTATGACTTTTTTTCAACATACTAGACTATGACTTTTTTGACATACTATACTATGACATTTTTATTACTTTTTTCGAAATGCTATACTACATTTTTTTTAGACATACTATACTGTGACTTTTTTAATATACTACACTATTACATTTTTATGACTATTGAGATTTGTGTACATTGACACACTTGCAAAGATAGACGTCATGTATGAAGATAGTGGAGCAAAGGAAAGAGCTGTGTCCCACATGCGGGGGACATTATAGATGAACCTTTCTGTCAGTGTGAGGAACAGAAACAGGGTCTGTTGTTTTTATTTTGTTGCAAATTCAAGTGTGTCCCTTTCTTGGTTTAAACCTTGTTGTCCGATTCCTCTGTAGCTGAAGACCAGCAAGCGAGTCTACAACTTCTGTGCTTCAGATGCTCCCAGCGCTCAGTTGTGGATGGACAAGATCCAAAACTGCATCTCTGATGCCTGAGCAGATAACCTCAGGCTGAATGCAGATATTAGAGGCAGCATCAGGTGGCTAAGAGCAGAGACTTGGCAACCGCTCTACTCAACTGTCCGATTCTGGGACCACAGGAAACAAAGTGCCTGGTAGTAGAGGACGAGTACTGATCATCCACCTGCCTGTTACTTAGGAGCTGGTCGGGCTGTCGTCTCTCTGCTTCAGTTGGAGTCGATCAAACACATTGGTCTCTGCTGTCAGCTCCCTCTTCCACGCCTCCAACAGGGATGAAGTAAAGATAAGCTGATGTTTTATGGGACTGCACTACCAAGGAAATGCTATCTTACTTAAGCTGTAAATAGATCAAAGCAATATCACTGGCCATTCAAACTGTGGGTTCAATTTTATACTTCAAAAATGTAGAAAATAGCCTGATATAATTTCTATCTGATATCTTACTATGAGGAAAAGGTTATTGCTGCTTAAAGAAACATATGAACCGCCGCAAACTCAGAGATTTTAATGCACAATATGAGAAAGCAATTTGTTTGCACTTAGGTCTTAAATATGCACTCCTTATCAAATATAGATTTTCTAAGCGATGCAGACACTGAGGAAAAAGGCATTACGTTTCCTCAAGACAGATTAAATGAACAGAATTTGCACAGTGAATTCAGCAAGAGTTACCTGACATTTTTCTATTTAAATACGTGATGTTTTCTCGATTTTATTGAATGTCCTATTGACTTCTTGATAACATGTCTCATGTAATGTAAATTATTGTTTTTTATTAAAAGTGTAACTGTGTAAGTGTGGTGGCTTCATGTTTTTCTGTAAATACCTGAGTGACATTTCATTTTATATTCTGTATGTTGTACTGAAGATACGTGTACTTTTCTTACCTTAATTCTAATGTGACCAACAAGTCTTTTTTTTATGTGTTGTTACTGGTGCAAAAACCTGAGTGGCCTGTTCCCCGTTTGTAATGACACTTTGTTCTGACAATAAAATTGAAAATCTTTTTCTTGTTGTTTTAAATTGTCCAGCCAGGCTCTTTTTCTGATAAGGGCTTTTAAATAGGTAAATAAATATATCATGTAGGACATTGTAGTTTTCAAAGATCCTCGTCTTGACCCATTTGTGCAACCGATTTTATCAAAAGAATGAAACTGAAAAAAGTCAGTCTTTTTTTTCTGTATCTTTGTACCATGTTTTGTGGTGACACTAATTTTTTGGAAATAAATCAAACATACTTGAAACTTCCCGCTGCTTGTGTTCTTGTTTAAGTGAGGGAATGTTGAAGGGTTTGCTCAATAACACAATGTAAAAACAGCCTGCATTTAAAGTTTTAAGTACAAAAGTGTTATCAACAAAATATATTCAATTGTAAAAAGCAAATGAGTCTCTCCTTTAATAATGTTATATGTATTATATTATGATGACTCAGGACCATACTAGTGGCTTTGCCTGTTTCAGCCCATAGATTATAAATCAACTAAACCAATACTTTACAAACTTTGTGTGTTTCCGGCATTCAATAATTTACATATTGTAGAATTAAAGGGAGACTCACATTGAAGTGTGCATGCATTTTGGTCAAAGTTACAGAATAGTTATGCAGTATTCAGTCTGCATGAAGTGAATTATCAAGCAAACGACATTTAAAAGAGAAAGTTTCAAGAGTCAGGTAATTGACCTTCAGTGGCCTTATAGAAGATGATTTTATAATAAATAGCTCACTGGAATTTTGGGACAAATACATCTGTAATATATATATATATAGTACATATATATAAATATGTGACTTTTACTTGTTTTTTCTTTTTCAGACATACTATTCTAAAACTTTATAACTTTTTTCAATATACTATACTATGACGTTTTTTCGACTATATGCAGCATAAAATACAGTTTTTAAAAAAACCTTTTTATGACTTTTCAGAATGCATTAAAACACATTGACTATAGACAAAGATGGATCCATCTTTTAGTTATTAAAACGTGGCAACTGATTACCAGCATCTTGGCACAGGATTAAGTAGGTGATTCCTAAACATTTCATGTAGGGCCATCATGTCCAATTTCTAAATTGTCCAATACTTTGGGTTTTGACAAAATACCTGCAAAACTAACTTATATAAACTAATGTTATTTTTGGTGCTTTATGCTATACATCAAATGTTTGCATGCAAACAAGGTAAACTGAGCATTTCTATTGTGAGTATATTAGCATGCTTCCTTGAGCAGAAACAGCACTGCAGAGCCTCACCAAGCTGCCAACAATGACTTGTATTATTGTTACACAATGGGTCATTAGATACAGGAAGAAAATTTAGACTATTTGTAATTGCCACGTTTTTCTGGCCTCTCATGAACACCTTATCTTTTTTAAAGATTTTCTCTCAATGAAAGGTAACCAGACATCAAGTTTTTTTTTGTTTTTTTTTTACTCAGAGACATCAACAGGGCATGAAGAGGATGATGATGGGTGTCTCATTTGCCAGCAATGAATATGGGACTGGGCAAGAGCCCCAACTCAGGCTCTGTGGCGCCTGGTTGGCGGCTATGAATGGCACTCCTGGGGTCTACAGAGGGTTTGTCTCAGAGAGGAAGCTAAAGGTCAGTGGGGAGATTGTGGGTGTTTGTCCCTCAGTACAGTCTCCCAGCTGGCTCGTACTGGCAGCAGGTGCAGCGCTGCAGCAGGCCAACATCTGGGCAGAACCTCTGGCAGTCCTCTCCATTTTTAGCCTCTTGCTTTGGGCACGGAGATTAGGACCTCTGCCCAGGAACAGAGGGAGCAGCGGAAGTTATTCAGCACGACTTTGTGGAGTGGAATGATAGGAATCATTTCCCTCAAAGCCACAAATACTCAACAGCCATTTATTGAATCACTGATTACACATGGCTGCATTCCTCTGACTGGATCACACCAGATTAATGCAAATTAGTTGTATAAAACTAATTTGCTGTTACATAGGCATGATGTTAGTTAGGCTTCATAATTGAATCCGCAAGTGATTTCTTCTGTGAAGTTTAAGACACAACGCATCTATTATCTATGTAAATAGCAGTGTTTTAAACGGCAGTGCTGTGTAATTGCGATCTTGTGTCACTTGGCTAAAAATTTTGTGAAGTTAGAAGTAAGAAGGGTTAGAAGCGTACTGCTCTCACATAAGAAGACATGTCAAAAGCGGTCTATACATTCAGGACTGCACATATCTGTTGGTTTTTGGATCCTGTACGCTTCATGTACAGTCACAGCTGCAGTAAATACCTCTGGTCTGAGAAAATAGCCTGAAAAATAAGCTGAATGGCCTTTCCAAGTGCCCCAAAAATACTCCAGTGACAGATGATCCTAAATTTATTTTATTGGTCCTCCAAATCCTATTATCCATGTAGCCATGTGGTTGCAATGAATGCGGACTATGTAGCAGTTTACATTTCTTTGGTGCCTTTGCAATTTGGGCAATGTGAGTCTGATTCACTGCTGCTGGGGGGCCCCTCAGTGTGCACCTGCTTGAAAATTAATCACAACAACTCCAATCGCTGATTCATTGGCTCGACACACATCAAGTCCCGCCCTAGAAATCATGATGATGTCAGCACATGGAGGTCTTGTTAGGAGATGATCAAATGCATGAATCCACTGAGCTCCAGATGATCTTATCCGAGACTGCCCGCTCATCCATGAGAAGAAAAGCACGATTACACATTTGATTTATAGCTTTAAGGGATAGTAGTGGGGTTTTCTATGTTTCCATTAAAGTCTGCCAGTGTAAGTGACCCACAGTTGCTCTCTGGGGATAACCCCAGAATCCATTCAACCATGTGAAATGCTAAGAGCAGTGAGGTCACTGTGGGAAGTCATCTAACCCAGAAAACCGGCACCTGCCAGACATTTCAAGAAATGTTCCTGTTTCAAATCAAATTCGATGAGGATATTTTAGGTATCAGATGAATTGGTTATGGGCATCAGGGTACTGTTCGGACACATGGGCCGAGGAGAAGACAGCTAGAGATATCCTTATTTTTGGAATGCTGAAGGGCTTGTGCAATTTAGCTACGAAGATTAGAAACTCTCAATTCTGAGAATAGTCTTTGCAACAACAAAAAAGCACCACATTTTTCTCAGATTCTGGGATATAAATATCTCCGATAGAAGAACAGCAAATCTATTCATCTTAACAATTCAAGACAATTACTTCACTGACAATCAATCATTACCTGTTTATTCTAATCTTTTTGAACATTTCTGTTCATACGAACAAAGACATCCTTAAAAGGAGAAGCTACGTTGATTACATCTTTTATGGAGGTAAAAAAACATTGCTAGTACAGTATTACAGTATTAGCTCAGAGATTTGCACGACCTGTCTCTATATCTGATCTTATCAGTGAGCCACGATATAAAGAGAGCTGCATGGTGCTGACTATTAGATCAGTGCATGAATGCAGGTTCGTATCTCATTTCCTGCTCTGATAACTCTGAACTCAACATGAACTGTCTCTTTCCTTTCAATAAATTAAGACTGAGAGTTTTCACATTAGAAAGTAAAGACGTTCATTGTGCTGGCTGGCAGACACGAGGCAAACAAGTACCCACAGCTGACAGTTTCACCCAGTTACAATGTTTCTGGAGCATTGTCTCTTTTCTCACTGACACATGAGGGAGGGGAAGACAACGGGGAGTTGTACCTGTGAGAACAGTGGTCCTTTGTTGCACTAACTGTTGTGTTTTGACACAGACGCAGCCAAACGGAGCCCTCACTGCTGTGAGTCAAGTGCATCAAGTGTCAATCACCTTGTTTTGTGATAACTGGAACAATGAAGTCATACTGAACAACACATGCAGACCTGTCATACATACAGGCTGGCGAGATAAAGAGATAAACCGATCCTACTTTTTGACAACTCAACTCAATTTGCAAATACCGAGTACGATGATACCAGTCTTTTTCCCAAATTCTAAATCTATATACCTCACTGTGTGGAAGTTATTGGCAAGGCCACTTGGTGCTGTGGCACTAAAGACTGTGACTGAGAACTGTATTTCATGTGGATCCGTCTGATATGGCGTAATGGCGATATGGCGTATGGTGTTATGGCTGACATCCATCTGGCAAATCAGATCGGTGCAGCCCTACAGGTAACTGCAATGCTTTTTGAAAAATAGGAAATTAACTGTCAAATTTACTGACCTAAAAGACAAGGCTGGCAACATTTAACAAAACATTGTGTATGCACTGGACAAGATGGCTGAAGCCACCATCATCATAACCCAATGGTGGAGACACACCAGGGTTCTTAAAACATCTTAAAAATGTCTTCCATGCAGTGATTTCTTGTAATTAAACAAAAGAAAACTGTTTGACAGTGTTTTGGCTTGGGGTTTAACTTAATGAGGATCCCGTTCAAATGGTGACACCTGGCGGACACTCTTTGTCATGATCAAAATGTGGATGAGTCATGATGAAAGCAAGGTCCAAACCCCCTAAAGAATTAAAGCTAGAAGTAATAATTGCTCTTTAAACCAGGAAATGTTGGGACCTCTAAAATGAAAACAGCCATCTACTTTCTTAAAAAAAAGGTGGCGTTTTATTTATTTTTTAACACAGTTATGACAGTGTTCACTCAGTTTTAGCTAATAAATCAAGCTAGAGTGGAAATGAATCTACTGTTATACTATGTTGGATGTGAGTAAATGACACATTTATATCATTTAACACAAAAACATGAAAAAACTGCAAAGCAGGTTTAATTCAACACAGGACGTCATAAAGGATGGACTGAAATTACTAAATAAAAAATAGAATACATTTTTCATAAATTAATCTCAATGTCATTATTTTTTCCTGGCGCTTTTAATGACATCTCATCATCACCAAGACAGCTGAGAAAACTGCATATGCTAAGTAAAGAAAGTAATTGACCTTGATTTAAGATTAATTTGTCAAATAATATGACTTTTTTATAACAGGAAACACTGATGAAAGGCAGTTAAACCCAGCCGTTCTTTAAAAACAAACCCAAATCCAGTTAGTAGAACAGTTTTTGCTGCAGTTGTCATGTGGCTCAGCGCGTTTGTATTACCAAACCTCTTCAGACCTCCAATGTGACAGTTCAGTCTTCCTCATTGGTGTAATCCATCTGTCATGGTGCGTGTTTTACTGAGTCTGAGCCCCCTGGTTCTTACTCTCCTGCCACGACTTCTTCCTCAGCTCCAGCTCAGCGTCGGTGAATGAAGCCGGACCCCAGTTAGTGATTCTCTGAGGTCCTTTAGGACCTAAAAGACCAGGTCAAAAGAGAAGTGAGGGAGGCATTTTTACAAGATGGACATACACTAAAATCACTCATGAAGCTTTCTGTTGGTATTTAATGTGTGCAATATTAAACTTTTCAGAATGCAGATACTGTTTTGGCTTCCTTTTTTGTATGAATCTGAATGTGAAACAATAACAATATAAATATAAAAAGAATAATGCTCTTAGGCTGGAAGTTACTCTATATGGTCAAAAAGACTGTTAACACAAAATTGAATGAACTCATTTTCTGAACACGTCTTAGCTTATTAAAATGGATTCTTGCAGCCAGTCATTCACATGAATAAGTGCCACATGCACATTTGAAGAGGTTAATTCTAATTGTTACTGATCTAATTGGCCCCATGTTTTCCTTTACATAAACAAAGACATTTCCAGCATAAATGAATGCGGAAAAAGGTAGAAAAAGTGAATGAAAAAAAGTGCATGAAAATGTATCATAATGCAAGTAATTTAGTGTTAATGCTCAATTTGCAACATCTTCTACAGTCTATGTCTTTAGGTTTCCAGGCCAGTCGTGATTAGATCCATTATTTGTGCCATGTCGCCAGGGCCTGGAAGCTGGCATCTGTTGGGCCACTAACGCACTTCTCTAACTTCTGTGCTACCAACCGAACCAAGATGCCCACCTATTTTTTCTACCAGCCCACCTTAATATAACAGACTAGAACCAGCCCTGGGCCCCAGAACATGAAAAGTATTTTGACAGTGGTGTCCACATACTTTTGGCCACATAGTGTATCTTGATGAAACTTTCAGTACAAAATGTGTTTTTGTGAATAACACCTGAATTGTGGAATACTCCAGTGTCAACATTTTGCTAAAACACATCAGGAAGCCCCATTTCCGTTAACATGCAGAGTTATTAAATGGCAGTCAAATACATCTGTGTTATATTCATTTATGAAAGAATCAATGTCCCTACCTGGCTGGATGAGACGCACCAGCCCCTCATGTTTGGCCACCTTGTCCTTCCAGGTCTTGGTCTTGTTAGCGGCTCGTTCAAGCTTCCTTGATACCTTCTGTAGATCCAGATAAAGAGGGAAGTAAGACATATAAGCATCAGATTACATAAACTATGAGTGGGTGTTAGCTGAGAGGAAGACTGGTGGATAAATGGGATGAAGGACATTTTGAGACAGTTGAAACAGTTCGACCAGCAGCAGGAGCAGCTGCTGATGTTGAGTCATGATTTGATGATTTAAACTATCGAGTACCCCAATATTTTTGGCACTGATGTGTTGGCAGCGCTGAGTATCAAAAACTGTCAAGTGTAAAAACTGGCCATTGAATGTCAGGTTAGAGTTGTTTACTTATTTTGTATCATCATCCCCATGCTTCCTGTCTCTATTTCTCCTGCCATGATGCTAATTAATCATGCTAATTAAAGCAAAATGCCAAGCAGATAATCTTGAAAAATAAAAGTGGTGATTTTAATCAAAAGTTTGACAATTTTGCTTTATTAAGTTTATTTAATTGAATAAGTTCCTGCTTGTGTTTGGAAACTTTATAACATTTAACAACATACCTTTTGGCTTCTTTTAGTTAAAAATAGATTCTATTTGTCTCTATTTCTTAAAAGTAAGTAATAAATAAATAAAAATTCTGCATTCTGGTATCATATGTTACTAATATTAAAAAGAAAATGTAAACAATACTCAACCCTAATACTGACCCTCTTACTCATCAATATGAACTGACTGTAGGTCAGTTGACACGACTTGTCGCTTTTTCTATTGATCCATATGCCGAACATTATTTATAAGAATCATGAACATAATTTGTAAGAATAATCAAACCAGAATCAACAAAATGCCACAAATGTGAAAGATAATAAAAACATGTTTGTGGGCAGAAAAGAGTAGTTTTATTACCAAGAACAGTGCCTTTTGCTTAATGGAAAAATAAAAATAAAAAACAATTTCTGGTGCCAAGGGACCATATTCACCGCAGATACAGTCTGGGTTTTTTAGATCAGCGTGAACCTGCACATGTGTGACCTCACCTCGTACTGCTCCAGTACTCCATGACGCTCCCTCTCCATCCTCTCCAGCTGCAGCATGGCTTCCTGCAAGGCTCTCTCCTTGGCCAGCTGCTCGACCACCAGCTCCTGCTTCTCGGCCTCAGTCTGAGTCAGCACCCTCTGCTGTTGCAGGTGGATCTGCTCCAGTTCTACTCTCTTTGCTGTCTCCTCTTTCAGCAACCTGTGATGGGAAAGATTTCCTAAAATCCTAATCTGAACAAAAGAAATGAAGAGCTGGACGTAACATTTGGGTAAGTGTGGAAAAATCCTTAACAGTTTGTCAACTGTTACATAACAAGCAAAGTACTGCAGATAACAATTAAATTCTGACAAATTCTGTCTGTAGTAAATCTGCCCTGCATGTCTTTTGACTATGGCGGGAATCCCACTCTTACAAAGGAAAAAATTGTATAAAAAATATGCCGAGGGATTCAGTGACTACTATTAATATGCCTACAGATGGATTAAACAGCTGTGGGACACCAATGTTAAACACTGGGCCATTGTGACACCCATGTTAAATATGTATATCAAGACATAACCATTTTTGAGGTTGTTTATTTTGTACTGTTGTTGAACGTCATTGTACTGTCTTGTTAGGATTCCCCAAATAAGTTTTACCCGCACGTGCGTGCGTGCGTGCGAGTGTGCGAGCGTGTGTGTGTGCGTGTGAGAGAGACCTGGCCTGCAGCTGGAGCACGGCCTCCTCATCCTGCTTGGCCTGCCTCTCGTCCTCTACTGCCTCCTCCAGCCTGTGGTACATATCCTCCAGCTCCCGGACGCGCTGCAGGTACTGCTCCAGTTCACTGGACTTCTGAGCCACCTGCTCCTCCATCTGCAGACGCACCTGAATGAGGCAACACACACACACACACACACACACACACCACACACAAACACATTCTTACAAACTAGGCTCTTAAAACCAATAACCAATAATCCACACCCAGACAGTCAATAAACTGTAAATCTTCACATTTGATGGTGTATTTTGTCATTTGCCGTCATAGCCTAATCTACATTTGCTTGTGTTGCTGCAAGGATGCAGTCTGATCTGATCAAACGATTTTAATTTGAACTTATCTTACAAAGGCATTTGTCAGTTTAGCCACTGACAACAATTAATAGCCTATTTCTGTGCATGTGACACTCGGACAAAAGATGACTCAACATCACGGGACATAACACTTTAACTGTTTTAGCTTTTGTTTCCTGGAAGGAGGAACCACAAATGGGTGACTAAAAATCAGGAAACAGAAAAGGGTGTTTTCACACCTCATTTGGTCCAGACTTTTCAGTTTGATCTGAACCACAATTACAGGTGCAAAACCTACCCCGGACCACAGTCTGGATCAAAAGACCAAATATTGGTCCGATAAAACGAGGTGGTCTTGGTCTGGGTCAAACTGAAACCATGTTCCAGTTCGTTTGTAGTGTGAAAGCATTTTTTGGAGGGTACGGACTTTCGGACCAAATACAAGAAGCTCTGGCAGGCCCTCCTGCCACAAGGAGGAATAGCTCGGTGCTTAGTGTGTAGGCTACATGAGAGAGTGAGTGAGGGTAAATGAGCAGACAGCTGTCGGCTACCAGAGCAGAAAATACATCATCGGTTTACTTCTAATAACAATAATAATCATAATAATGTATGCTTTATTAATCCCAATTTTACACTCTGTTGTTAAGACACAAATTACACACAGGCCTGAATTACACACACATGCTCAGTGCTCATACATGCTCTAAATGGAGAGATGTCAGAGTGGGGGGGGCTTCCCATGAAAAGGTGCCCTGAGCAGTTGGGGGTTCAGTGCCTTGCTCAAAGGCACCTTGGCAATGCCCAGGAGGTGAACTGGCACCTCTCCAGCCCCCAGTCCACCACCATACTTTGGCCTGTAAGGGGACTTGAACCAGCAACCCTCCGACTGAGCTACTGCCGTTTGTCTCTGAATAAATGCTCCGGAAAGAAAGTTCCTGTGTCTTGCTTCTTCTTCTTGCTTGCAGGAGGGGAGATCAGCAGTCAGTAGGCGTATAAAAAACCCTGACACAGAGAGAGGATACCAGAGGACGAGGTAGCCCGTCTACAAACCAATCAAAAAGAAGCATCTGGAGACGCAGCTCACGTATGTGAAGACGGCAGGATGTTGTTTTGTCACGTGTAGATTTTTATTGCGCTTGTATAACTGCAGTCTGAAACCAAAACTTACCAGAAAAATGTGTACAATGTAACAAAAACATGAACCATGGTCCAGACCTTGGTTTGGACTTTCATTTTGAAAACGGCACACTCATTAGTTTTCTCTCTGAACTTGACCACATGTCTCTATATATGCAGTGTCAACACTTGTCATCCCACAGGACAAACGAGCAGAGTTGCGGGAGGCACATTTTTTACCATTTTCTCTTTCTCCAGGTCCAGTCTGTAGCGATCCTGCAGGTCTGACTGAGTCTGCTTCCTCCTGTGCTCCTCTACCGCTGCTTTAGCCGCGGCCTCTTCCATTTTCTGTGAAGCACAAAAGAGGAAAAAGCTGTTACTTCTCGGCTTTACTGTGGAGGTTGGTTAAAGAGGATCTGTGGTTCAGTGTACATTTCTAGGTTAACAATAACTTAGCTGAACTTTTCATTTGCCTTGCAGTCTTTTATATAACATTTTACTTGGTAATGCCAAAGTTCACATATTCAAAAATGTAATGTGACTTTTCACATAACCAGTAACTGGGTTTTTAAAAACAAAGGAGTGTTTGACATTTGAAAAAAAAAAAAAAAAACACATCTGGCAGGGTAAAAAGAGAAGTGAGATGCTATCAATAACCTGCTGGAGCTCTGAAACAAATAACTTCATACGCCTGGGTCTTCACTAGATGCAGGTGTCCCTGTCTCATACATAGCCTACTATCGTTTGCATACCAGGTTTTGCTTCCTTTTTCACTGTGAATATCCTGCAGAATCATGTGTGTGTTGTTGTTTCCTATCAATTGGTATTTTAAAACCAGAATATGTGAAAATAAAAGGGAATTGGACAAAAAACTAAGATTTAGAACATCTCAGATTTTTACATCTCCTTAAATCCAGATCCAAGATGTATTATGTGGACTAACCTACTGTACCTACAATAAAGCCTGTTTCACTCATATTTATTTTGTTTAATTATTTTTAGCATGAACAACCTCTAGGAGTATTTTTGAAGCATTAGCTTGTTGTGTTGTTAGATTGCACTCTTAAATATTTACGAGATATACCTGAACTGGTTTTTGATTGGCCCAAAAGGGAGCACTATATCCCTTTGTGGTCAAAAACGTTTCCTCTGTGATTGTTTTTAATAAATAAAAAATAACAGAAACATCTCTTGGACATAAAGAGGAAGAGCTTCTAGAGATGAGATTGTTTAATACTACCTTAATACTGTATTCCAAATTTTCATGGTTTGTTTTTACACTTTCAATCAAAGGGTGTTGTGTACATTCCTTCTGTAACATACTGGATTCTGCATACCCCCCATGTTGGACTGACAGGCTTCTAGTGACATCACACAGACACAAGGTTTCATCCAGAGCCTGCAGCGAATGCTTAAAAGAAATCTTGTAAGCCATTTCCTGTGACTGCACAAGCATTGTAGCCTACATTGCTTAAATATATAGTGTGCGATAACCCCCTTTACAATACCGGATTTGATTGTAATTGTTTTTCTGCTTAATTTTCAGTTGAATACAAGAAGGTAGGGACAAGAGATAAGTAGCAAACTTGTATCTGTGTATGTTTGAGACACAAGTGTTCACCGGGGCCCACATGACCTGACAAAGAGCAGAAAGGCTCCTGTGTATAAAGTCTAAGTCCGTTTTTAAGTTTGAAGAGTTGAGCATTGGCCCAGTAGCTACCTTCCTCATACCCTCCAGCTGTCTCTGTTTGTTCTCATTGGCCGCCTGGAGGTGCTTCATCCTCTCTGCCAGATCGTCTTCATCCACCTGCTGCCTCTGCCGGAGCTCCCGGCGCCTCAACCGCGCCTCGCGGTGAGGAGACGGCAGCCCCAACCTCAGGAGCTGGATGCATGTCTGAACAGCTGCCACGACACAGAGTGAGAGGGGAATCACTGATTGGTTGGGTTATTTACACAACAATCCGACTGTAGATACACTGTTGAGTCAGTGTCTATGACATTCCAAAATTGAGCTGAAAAAGATAAAAATATTAAAGCTGTGATGAGAACGAGACTCTTTATGATGAGGCGGTTACAGAGCAGTGGAATACCTTGAAGCCATTCCTGTTTCTTCTTTTTATCTGATGCGCTGATCTCAAAGCTTTTATCAATGCACTTGATGATAAAAAGGTTTTTTTTCCCTTCTTTATCTGGCAGAGACTGCAGGAGAGAATATCAAGGCACGTCAGTCACAGCATACAACATTTACAAAACCATGTGGGTTTATTAAACTACAACCGCTCTTAGACAATGCTAATTCTATTTTAGAACTAAAACAAATCCTTTAGTAAATGTCAGTTTTAATTTCACTTCAAATGAATTACTTAAAACAGCTTAACACCATTACATAATATATTTTGTATTAGAAATACATTACAATGCACCTCCACACAGCAGGTTCGGTCCAAAATAATGTCTCCTTTCTTCTCCACAAGGTCCTCACAGACGTAGTATGACAGTGAAGTGGGTCGAAGGACAAACCAGCGATCGGTCCAGTTCTTTCTTTTGTGGCCCTTTTTCATCATGTATCCCTTTGAAACAAAGTGTGGACGTAAACAAAGACACTTAAGTTGCCAAATTAATAGTTTAGTTAAAGGTAATACGATTTACTCAATGTAATAACGTAAAAATGTATGCTACTTTTTTGTGATTAATAATTGTATTCCTTTTCTTTTTACACAACATACAATACATACAATTCACAGAATTAACGACCCCCAACTCTCTCTCCCTCTCACACACACACACACACACACACACACACACACACACACACACACACACACACACACACACACTCACTCACTCACACACTCACTCTGCTTAGGAACGACCCATCTTCTAGGACAAATGATCTTGAGCTGAATTGGACATGGGTCCATGCAATCTGACATTAGTTATCCTGCATCCAATTCCATAATTCCTAGACCTTATCACAGGACCACAGGACAGGAATTAATTGTCCGTCCTCTGTCTTACATTTCCAACAATTTGGTGTCTTCCAAACCTAGTCTAAACAATCTGGAGGGTGTCCAATAGAAGCGATGCATAATCTTGAACTGAATGCACCCTCATATTGCGCAACATAGTTTTAATATTCTTACAGATTCTGTCCACTCCTGGACTAGGCTCTGCCCCCCTGGTTCTGGGAAACACAGAATAATACCCAGAAGCCTCATGATCTTTTCCATATCTTACTTAGATAGTTAACAATGCAATTGTTTGATTAAAGTGTGGGGAACCTGTGTACACAGGACGTATGAGATTAATTCTGTCTAACCTGCTTGAGCACATCCAGTATGAGTTCCTGGAAGACCTCCGTGATGCCCATGGAGAGGGTCTGGCAGTTCATCCCCTTGCTGAAGTAACCCATCCCCACCAGTTCAATCAGTTCCCAGGCACTCAGGCAATTCTTCTTTTTGTTCAGCTGCAGCTTGTAATCTGCAAATTTCTCCTCATTCCATCCACTCCCCATGGCCTCCATCAATTTACGCAGGAAGTACTCAATCTAAGGAGATGGTCAGAGAAAAAAGGCATTAAGTGGAGGCGATTGTCAAAAAATGGCCTTCCTCTCTGCTCAATTGTTTACTTACAGGTATAGACTCCACAGAAAACAACAGTAAGGATCTTCCTCACCTCTTCAGTAATGATGATGAGTGGGTATTTGTCTTCTGACAGAAAGTTGAAAATGCACCAGACTTTGAAAGCCTCCTGATCCGAGATGAGTAGATGTTTAGTGCAGATATTTTTCTTGTAACAAAGTGTCCAGCACATCTTGTTGAACTCCAGTACATCAAATTCCTCTTGTACCTGGTAATAAAAAGGCACTATTAAGTCAAAGTCAAACTGGTTAGCACCAGTGAAGGCAGAGTGTTTACAAATGCTAAGCAGGAGACTGGTGTTTGTTTCCTTTCAAAACCTCCAGTCAGCAGGATGTGAGGTACAAACCTGATGTATTTAAATACCTCATTTTTATTCAAGTCAGAGCCTACAGGAGAAAGGCAAGAAAACAACTTGCAAGCACAAAGAGTGAAACTTAAGAAGTTTACTAGCTGACATGAGACTTCAACAGATATGTTTGCAGTGTTTTACACTGTGTTTGCTAAGCAACAGGGCAAACAATCTATCAGAGACAATATATGAGCATGAAGTCCAATTTACCTTAATGTTTATTATACTACCAACTAATAAATAATAGACAAAACCTGTTCCTGTGGGTACAACAGAGAAGTGGTTGTAACCATTTCCTCTCCTACAGAGCAAAACAGATCATGATGAGTCTTCCTTACCTGTGTCATACACTCTTATTAGTTTTTTTTTTTTTAACTCAATGCGTGTGCAGCACCATACGTAGAAAGCTGTCAGGTTTCGAAAGCTTGCATTGAATCTCTGGTAAGGTTGGTAATCTTACTGAACTATTCTTTGATCAGATAGTTCCAAATTTCAAGTTATTTATGCTCAGTTCTTGTATGACTTCTTGTGTTTAGACAATATTTCTTTCTACAGTCTACTCCCCTAAATGTCCTTGTTGGAGATCTGTAGTACTGTATCTGTAGTATCTGTAGTACTTTCTTGTATTACCCTTGCCCTAACTGTTGATTTGTTTGTTTCCTGCAGCCAATTTCCTGCTAAGCAAGCTACCCATAATGACTTAGGCTAATGTGTTGCTACGTGCTGAAATACAACATTCTAAGCAACTGAATTGTTGGGTTAACATGTATTTTCCTCTTCTTACATTTTACTCTTGTTGACAGTACATCTGACAATTACTGAACTATCAGCTACTCCTTAATCATGTTTCCTTGTTACAATACTAATCAGTTTTTACAATATCTTTGGTATGACACTATACTATAATCTCTATAATTTCATTTGTTGCCAAAACTTTTTTCACAGTTCCACAAAAGTCAAAGGCAAAGTCAAAGGTCTTCAGTCTTTATTAGAAGTGTGTTTAGATGGCTGCATAGCTGTGCACCTTCACACACACATATACTGAGGGCAGACGAATGTAAACCTCTTCGCAGCCCTTGCTACCGTTTTTGTTGATTAAATGAAAAGTGTGTTGACTTGATTGAAAACATAAGACTGCCATTCTCCTACAACTTTTTCCGCATGTTTGACCCCACCTTGTCAAGAATAAACCTGTTGAGGTAAGGCATGTAGCCCTGGTTGGACAGAGGCCCTTTATTATCATCTTTGAAATGCTCTTCAAGGGCCGCAGGGTCATGAGGGATCTTCATTACTGTGCACAGGCTGTGGGACAGCACCTAAAAAAAACACAATTGGAACGAGAATTAGATAATACCATAAGGCATGCAGGTAAGGGGATATACAGTACATTAAGTCAAGACACATTAATGCAGTTATACATTCTTGCGAAATTTATTTAAATTAAAGATGAAGTAAAAGAAAAAGACTTTAGATAAAGACTTTAGAGCCACACTTGCAAAAACCTGTCGCTGAAATTTACATGTTTCACTAGCCAAGTGTTACTTATGTTGTCGAGGGGGACTTTTCCCTCCTGAGACTAAAAGTTGTTTCTACTTGTTAGTTCAGCTCCACAAATGGAGGTCGACACCCATAAGGGTTTAATTGTAACTGTACAGCACTGTAGCTTCAAATCAACAAAGGCCAGATTATATTCTGCCCTTGTTAACAGTCTCATCTGTTCTCTGTGGTGGTAGATAGATGTTGGATAATTAACTTTAAACTGTGATTTCAGGTCCATGAATAAATCTCCAGATAAAGGGACTTTTAGAGTTTTCCTGGTCACCCTTTTGTGTTGAGAAAGTATGGGTGAGAGAAAACCCCTGACGGACCCTTAAAGTCAGACTGTGTCTTTGTCAGGCAGGGCACATCGACATCAGACCCAGCAGGCGAACAAAATCTGGCTGCCATACACCAACTCTCTCTGGCCTTTGCATCAGGAAAACAGCCTGAAACACGTTTTTCAATTTTGCAGACAACAGCAGTGGATTAAAAATGCTCACATTCTACCTTTTTTAAACTCCCTGAGATAAGTAATCATACAAAGGAAACACAAATAGAGCAGCAACACAAATGAATGAATGTTGAATCAATTAGAGGACCTGACGAGGCCGATACAACATTTTGTCATGTCAGCAGTAAAATAAACGTTATGATGGCATAAATCCTTTGTGTACTGTAGCTTAGTTAAAAGTACCATTACCAATATAACAATATAACGTTACTTTACAAGCGAAACAGTCATGCGCTCAAAATTTACTTCTTCAATTTACTTCAGGAACAAGCAGTTTTGATTTTTTTATTATTATGTACTTTTTATTACTGTATTATGCTGGCAGATTAATGTTGAAATGCGAAATGCTAAATGAATCCAATGATTAAAAGACCAATATTTCATCATTTAATTAACGTAACAAATGTTGATGAATTACACGTTGACCGTTACATCAACAACTAGTAATGGGGAATAAAATGTGAGTCGAGAACAGATGTGAGTTGCGCACCGGGGTACCGTATAGGGGGGGGGGGGGACAGTTAGGACAATTCACAGGGCCCATGACTGACTACAAAAAACAGGTAAAAACTATTATAACATTATTAAGACATCATCATTCAGTACATGCTGTATATTGTAACCACCCTAAAGGGGGCAATTAAGGGCCGGGGCCTGTCAAAAACAAGGCTATGAAGTGCATGTCAAAGGAATGGAATTCCAGGCCGGGGACCTTGCCTGTGTGTATGGACCCAAGAGAGTTAAAGGTTATTGCCCTAAGTTGGATAGCACTGATGCGCCAGAACTACAGTGACTGCAATGTCGCCAAGTAACGTTTAATCAAAATCTGATTTTCAAAAAAGCAAACAGAGAAAAGAGAGAGAGGAAAGAGAAAGGAAAGGGTGTCAAACTGTAACCCAGTTTTTTAGGTGGGTAGACTATAGTCTGTGAGTGGTATTAACCTGTTAGCTTGATAAAATTAATTTAAGCAATTAAATTCAATTTTATTTAAATAGCGCCAAATTACAACAACAGTTATCTCATCGTGCTTTTCATAAAAGAGCAGGTCTAGACCGTACTCTGTGTTGTCATTTACAGAAACTCAACAATTCCCACCATGAACAAGCACTAGATGACAGAGGCAAGGAAAACTTCCTTTTGCGAGGCAGAAACCTTGAGCAGAACCATGGCTCAGGGTGGGCAGTCATCTGCCTCGACCGGATGGGGATGAGAGAAAGAGACAGACAGAGAGAGAGACAGAGAAAGAGAGAGAGAGAGGCAGAGAGAGAGAAAGAGACAGACAGAGACAGAGTAGAGACAGACCAAGAGAGAGAGAGACAGAGAGAGAGAAAGAGACAGACAGAGACAGAGTAGAGACAGACAGAGAGAGAGAAAGAGACAGACCGAGACAAAGAGAGAGAGAGAGACAGGGAGAATTGTAGCAGAGGGTGTCGAGCAGGAACATGGAGGCAGCAGGTGACTCCAACCACAGCTCCAGAGCCAGAAACACCTGCAGGAAGCGATAGGAGGAGAGAGGAGAGGGGCAAGAGAGCACAAGACTACGGGGGAGAGAGAGCACAAGACTACAGGCTCAATGTCCATAGTGAAATTAGCTAGCTAGCTAGCTAGCTAGACTATTGTTAGCCCACATGTAATCACCCTTTAATCAGTGCAGGAAATGTTTAGCAAGATATTCATATTAAATCATTTTTCCTGCCCCTTTGGGCAGACTTAACAGATGAGTCAGCAGCACCCTAGTGTCCCCCTGACTGTCCCCTTCCCTGTCCCAGTAAAGCAACATTGTGTTCAATGACATGCCAGTTAGCATCATTGCAGGGAGTCTGTGGGGATTTCTCTGTGTCTTTTTTGCCATTACAACAAACACAATTAAATATGTATTAATGACAGAAAAACTCGATCTGTTTTATAGCTAAGTTAAAGTAAAAACGTTTTCATTGTTGAGACAATGAAGTTAGTTTACTTTGATTAAAAAGTTTTTGTAGATTTAAATTGGTTTGTTTTTCTTCTCTTTAAAAAAAATAAATCTTTCATTAATAATTATAAAAACATTATTTTGAGATTTTCCCCTTTGTCAAATTTTACAATAACAATACACTGAGACTGTAAAAGATGACCTTAAGCACATTTTTATGGTTGCTTTTAAATAAACTGTAAACTGCATACTAGACTTGCATGCATGTACAAATCCCCGGCAGTAAATATTGTGCTAGTACTAGTACTGAACTATAAGAAGCAAGACAGCTGCAAGCCTTTAATTAGAGTTATGTAAAGCTTTGGATGGGACAGTTAGGTCCTAGAGGTGACAATAGCTGCACAGAAGGGGCCCATTTAGATTTGTTTTTGTCATGGGGCCCAAAATTCAAGGCAGCGCCCCTGGTTGGGCGTGCGTCACTTTGCGACAAGTGCAAGCCGTCTCAACTTCGAATAAATACAACCGATAATCGAAAACTGAAACGTACCTTTAACTGAGATTTGGAAACTTTTCCACGTTGATCCACGTCCAGGGCTGTGAACGCGTGCCATATGGATTTCAAAAGCTCGTCTCGAAGCCACATTTTTTCCCTCAGCAGCACCAGAGGTCTGTCTCAGTCAGTAATCTGTTCATGTGAGTGATGTCTGTAGTTTCACGGTCTGCCTCTTAAACACAAGCGGGATGATGGTGGCGCAGCACGGAAAAGTGGGATGACAGCGCCACATACGGTTTATTTATTTTCATCATTTCAAATCGCTTAAAACCAAAAACCGTTTAGGCTGTTTTTCCGTCCTAAACTTAAATCTCCAAGTACCACAAACACAGAACACTATAGTGAACTGCAAGTAGGGTACTAATAACTACTTCTATTTGGCTGAACTGGAGCCCCTTTAAACTACCATTCAATAAGGTAAAACGAACAAGTCATTTTGAGAGACAGGGAATTGAATTTGACCCTTAATTGGCCAAATTCAAGTATTTTGGACAGATTAAGTTGGCCCAAAAATGAGCTGGCGGGCCTCTTTTTAAACAGCGCTCCTTCAGATCTCTATGCAGGGTGTGCAGTTTTTCTATACTATATTAGAATTGCTGAGTGGTAAACAGATTAACAGAATCTAAGATAAAAAGTGAAATGTTCTTAAAACTACACTTTAACTCAAAACTAGGCCCCAGGATTAGGTAACAAAGGAGCCATCTTTAGGAAACCATGTCAGCTGATATAGGTGAGTAGTTTGGTTATAGGCCTTTATCACAGCGGATGTTTTAACTGGTCACAGCCACATTAGCACAGGTGTCACTGATCTTTTCATGCATTTGTCTGCTGTAACAGTGTCCAGTACCCGTGGTCCTTCTACATGTTGCAACTTGCTGGACAACTCACTCGTCTCCTGGTCTCTGACACAAGGGACATGTTATGATCATGTTGTAAAAGTGATTTTTTGATTTTTGAGAGGTGCGCTGTAAAAAGCCAAAGTATTTAACCAGGCATGTATGTCTAAATACATTATAGGATATATGATAACCCCACAAATAACTGCAAATTTGTGATTTACAGGAGAGCGCTGCACTCTGGTGGACATACATCTATAAATAATTAAAAAAAAGAAGCCTACACTCATTAAACAATTACATAAAACAAATTCATACAGCAGGAAAAGACATGCACCTGTATAGAAAACACTCTGGGTCATGGATTCCTTTAGCTTTTTTTTTTTCTTCTTTTTAATATGTTGTATATATAGATGGTTCATCCATACACCAACCAAAAGCTTGAGACCTTCACGAGAAGTCCAATTGTACATGCTTCAACGATGTATTCAATTGTACTTTCAGTGCTCACGAACATGTCCTTTAGCCACACTGAACACCAAGAGCATTCTCTTTTTGTCCTGAAATCAATAGTTTCCGAGTTGCCCACTGATCCACTCTGTAACCAGATGGGTGACAACCAGCCATTACAGAAGTCGCTTGCAAAGTAACAAAGTTACAGCCATTTTCATTTTAAATAGTCTTCAATTTAAAAAATTTGCAGTCTGATACAGAAGGCTAGAAGACCTGAACAATATGAAAGTGCTAGTCATTAATTTACAGAGATCAGGCATCACATAGTGCTATGTTGTATCCAATATGCTACATATGAATACAGCTGTTAACACCTTAGAAATGCCTCTGGCTGTTTTTCAAGGCTACTTGAAAAATCAATAACCTTGGCTTGTATATTCATAAACATGAGTGTGTTTATGCAGAAAATAACGTATCACCACTACCAGAGGTATAATCTTATTACGGCCATTAAGCCACAACAGTGATAATGAAATATTTAGTCCCATTATCAATTTCTAACTGTTAATCCCCCAAATTTGTTTAAGTGGGAAAAAAACAAAACAAAAGAGTTGCCATCATGGTATCCCCTCCACACTGGGCTCCAGAAGACAACGTTGTTCAGAGCTTCTTCTCTTGCATCGTGCTCAAGTTCTTGGTTTGTTTTCCCCAGCCATTGGTTGCATTTTGGTTGCTTTCCCACATCTTCTGGTGCTTATTTCCCATTTGACAGATTGAAGAATGACTGAGAAGAACCAGTTCGGGAACCACTACTTAAGGGAACAACACAAGCTTTTTTCACTTCACTACAATCAGTCACAGATTAATAAAAAGAAGAACAGGCGACTCAATTCATTCCTGGAGCAGTGCCTCCAAAGTTGAAAGTAGATGGCACCACTGGCGCTGTGAACTTGTACCCGCCGTGTTTCTCGATCATCTTGGATTCTGTAATAAGATAATAAGCAACAGTACTTAAAAAACACAAATGTGAGGAAAAAATGAAGTTTCCTGAAGGGAAGTGTTGTTCACTGTTCATACTACAGAGTTCTCTGTAAAGTCGGTCCATTTTAAATGTTAAGTCCCAAGAAAAATATGTTCTCATTTGAAGAGTTAGGGTTTGAAAATGTTTTCCTGCATCCCTGTCCACAGAACACAGGAACATAATTTAGAGAGAAGACTGGGTGCCACACATTGTGATCCAAAGCAGTTTTCAGGCATTGAATGGCTTTATTATTATTATTATTATTAAAAAACAAAGAATTAACAGGAAATGGGGGGGGGGGGGAAGACATGGAACAACAGACTTGAACACTGGACACTGGTTCTTCATCAGCCCCTAAGCCTCCTAGGCCACCACTTTGGCTCACAAACAATCCAAACAATCCATGCAGGCAGGATACGCCGCAGTGAATTGGCATTTTACCAGTTAACTAGGATTACAACACATTTTCTCTCATGGAGGTGAAAAATGGGTTCTTTTAATCATCCCACAAATTTTAGTTAAAAATGGCAGAAATGCAGCTGATTGCAACATGCTAGACTATGATTGAATAGAGGCTATGAATACTATAGTACTTTATTTCAGATAATATATAGATGAAATGGCATTTTTAATAACTTTTAGATTTAAATAAAGAGAAGCCACAAAAATCAATAACAAAAAAGCAGGAAATAGTAGCATGTAAAAATGTGCTTTATTGCTGGACTGAAGTGCTGCATCAGAGTTTAATTGGAAAATTGGGGTGCAGTCTCAGCAGGCGCTCACCATGTGCTGCCCGTCTCTGGTCTGCAAGTGTGCCAATGTCCTGAAGGTGTTTGCCCTGATCTTCATCAAGGGACTGTGTTAGTGCCTGGTACCATGCTGGGTCACGGCTCTGGATATCTGTAAAACAGTAAAGTGAGATAAGCGATTGATAATTGTTTTACTGAGCTGTTTAATTTTGATTTGCAAGAGACTGATTAACACACTTTCACATCAACAGGTCATCTTACTTTGTAATATGGCTTTGAAGATCTGATACTCGTCCACTAAGTTGTCTTCATCATCTACAGCTGTAGTGTAGCCCTCAAGTGCTGTCTCCTCAGCATCGTCCTCCTCCCAGTCTTCATCGTCTCCGTCCTCTCCTGCCTGCTTCGCCAGCATCTCCAGGTACTCCTGGCCTTCCTCATCAATGTCATCCTCATCACTGCCCAGCTCAGCTACATTCATTAATGGGGAGAAAGGGAACACCTTTCAGCATCACTTAATACACTACACTCACCCTGTAGCGCAATACTGAAGTGGTTGTTGTAACACCGAATACACCAGACACTAACGACTTACCGTTGTCGTCATCCTCTTCCCCATCTTCATCATCATCGTCCTCGTCATTCTCATGCTCTGCTCGACAGGCGTACGCCCTCTTGAGTCCATTGAACAGTAGAATGGCAGCTGGAAGAAGCTGGACGGCTACCTGGTTGACAACTTGAGGCCTGTGCTCAAGGTCAATGAGCGCACAAAGGCCGAGAATGCACATCTTTCTGTCGTGGAGGCTGTGAGGAGAGCAAGGAGAACAAACGGTTTACTAGATAAAGCCACTACTTTGGGCTTCTTTGGCTGCTGGTTACGTAAATAGCTTGAAAACATAAATTTGGGCTCTAGAGTTCAGCATTTATAATCATCAAAATAAGGGGAATTTTACTAAATGTATTAATAGTTGCAGCCACATTTCTTACATTTGGCCAGTGTGGAATATGAATATTGTCTGCAGTTAATACCAGGCTCGTGGTACAAGCGTTAATTACAAAACTCATGAAACTCTCACCCAAGGAAGCAGTCGACATCTTTGAGCCACTGGGTTATGAAGTGGTTAGTAATAGGCTCCGTGTTGTTTGGAAAGCGTAGGTTCTCTAAAGTGTTGAGGAGGAGAGGGGGGCTGTAGTAAAGTGCAGCGATAGCCACCTGCAGGCACATAGTCCTTAGCTCGCTGGTCTTCACCTCCCGCGTCAGACGCTCCAATGCAGCAGCCACAAACAAGGGCACAACCTGCAACAGCACAGAGTTCAGCTTCAATAGAGCAAAACTGTCTTTTACCAATATTATAACAAATATTAGAATTAATAATTTGAATGCAAGGAGTGAACGCATCCTGTGGGATAGTAGTCTCTTAAGCGCTTCAGTTTGTACCGACCTGGTCAATGCCACGGCCTTTGCACTGCAGGATGATCACCTCCAGCAGCTTGACTGCATGGCACTCTGGGTCCTCGCCTGGATCACCGGTCAGGACCTGTGTGAAGGGACAGTCTCAGGTAAACCGCCTAAATACACACCAATCACCACAAATAATTAGCTTCAAAACACAGCCGGTTACATCATGCATGATCAACTGCACCATTTTACCTTCTTGCACATGCTATAAATCATCTCCAGGTATTTGGTGTCAGAAAGCAGAGTATCTGTGTCAACTGTGACATAGTTGTGAAGAAGAGGCATCATATCTGAAACAGAAACATTTACTTTTCACACAGCTGAGTTTACAGCAAAACAAATCCACACTTTTTTGTTACAGAGTGCGGTTGTAGTGCTCCTTTTTATTTCTAAAGTTTAAAAAACATATATATTTACACTCCACACAGAAACCAACTTAGCATTCTATTATGAATGCAAGCACTGGTTCTTAGCCAACCACATACCTGTGAAGTAATCAAATCCATCTTGCTGGAAGACTTCATACACCAATGGAAGGAGCTGCCACATCTGAGGTGACACCTGTTGGCAGGTCAGGCTGTGAGCTAAGGATAGGATCTCCTCGTAGAACTCTGGGGAAATAATGTGAGTAAGAAAAGTGAGTCACTGGGGGTTAAAAATAGTCCATTTATCATCAATAG
Organism: Etheostoma cragini; assembly: GCF_013103735.1. Taxonomy (NCBI): domain Eukaryota; kingdom Metazoa; phylum Chordata; class Actinopteri; order Perciformes; family Percidae; genus Etheostoma; species Etheostoma cragini. The sequence goes on along the minus strand of NC_048407.1, from coordinate 18,509,131 downwards.
ACTATCTCTTGGGCAGACAGACACATTTTTTGTGCAACATGCAGCTGGAATGTGGAAGAACGGGAAGGATCTGCTTACCCAGTACATGTTGCTGCAGCACAGTGCCAATCACCTGCAGACAGATGCCCTCCAGCTGCTGCGTGATCTGAAACAACATGAAGGTTAAAGGCAATGAGAGTTCATTCAATTATTAAATTAGAGAAGATAAAGCTCCCGTGATAAACGGTGTCTAGTTTCATCAGCACGTTCCGTGTACTAACAAGAATTTATCATCCAATACAAGGCAGTGAGTGAAACAAGTCACGTTTTGTTCAAAATGTGTACAATAACAAAAAAAATAAAATCACATGCAATTTTTTATTTGTTAAACTCTTATTGTGTTATATACACAATATACACAGACACATTATGATGCTGAGACTCAACTTAAATGGGTCAAACAATTTTTAAAGCATATTTTTACCAACAGTTTAAAATGTCATGACCATTTAAAGCTAAATGTACTATAAAATAGCAACATTTGCATGAAAAGGTATAGGATCTGGATCCAATAATAAATTTAATAAAGTCTGCAAATGTGCCTGTAAACCTATTGGTCAGATAAAAATAATTCCAATTCTTCGTAGCAAAGTAACGTACACCGACCATGGCTGAAACCTAAACTACTAAACTGTTATGCAATCAAATATCCTCAGTGTAAAGCAATGCTTGGTCAAATCTAATGGCTTCTTGCTTTCAGGCAAAAACAATCCTATGTTTCAGCAGACATGGTGGAAGAGTGCCCTGGCACTATTTCTAGTGTCGGTCTCAGCATGAGTCATTTTGAACACGGTGAGAACAGCGAGTGTTCCAAGAAATTGGTGGGTGGGTGAAGCGTGTTAGCAGACCACAACAGCAGACCAGAGATGCTTCTGCAGAGTAAGTGGCACAGAGATCAGTGATCAGCCTGGAGAGAGAGTTTGTTTTTGTGTGTGTGTGTGAGAGCATGAGAGAGAGAGAGAGAGAGAGAAAAGCGTGCTTAGTGACTCTGCTGCTAACCTCTTTGTGGTCCTCTACCACACTTAGCAATGTGTCAATGGTGTTGAGAATGCCCATAGCCGTCACTGCCTTGTCATCTCCTCCCTCCTCATCAGGGCCCGTCTGAATCACCTGGTTGAATGTCATAGCCTAACAAAAAACACAGAGGCTATTATAAATGTGTCTGGACTTTTAGTATTTGTACATTTCTCAATAAGGCAGGGAAGTTGGATTTCTGATCTCCACATTATGAAATAAAAGAAACAATGGTAATGGTAGCTTTCCCTTTAAAGCGCTATAGAGATTATGCATGATACATTAACCTTCCATTGAGATCCCCAGTAAATTTCTGAGAGTTAAACATTCAGTATCTGCTATTAATGCATTTACATGGCAACAAAGATCTAAAACGTCTGATGGGAAAAGAGAGGAAAAAAAATGTTATCCTGTGATTTGGTGAGCCAATTATCATCCTTGTACCTTAACACCCACGTTTTGGATAAAAACTGATCATAGCTTTTTTTGATTCCTCAGTGAGTAGTCCGGCTCAATGAGTGGATATTGCTCAGGTAAAGTCCGATATTGGGCTCTTGATATCCCTCCACTTTTGCTTCTTTTTATTTTTATTTCTTTTCCCCACAAGGGAAAAGTTGCTGCATCCTTGCCTTAGCAATGCCCAAGACATTTGTGATTGGTTTAAAGAAATACAAACAATCCAGATAATTTATCCCCTATAACAGAATAGATAGGCAATAGATTGGCAGTGTAGCCAGACCAGACTCCAGCGCTGAGGAGATAGGCATGGCAATTCTAGACTACTCAGTGAGTGACTTCAATCCTGGTGGCCGGTTTTTCTGTTTGAGGTATGGATCATATTCGATATGTTTTTTGGGGATTGCAGCCCTTCTCACTTACTGCACCAATAGAGTTTATTAAACCCCTCGATTATACATACATATGTGAAATGATAACATGTAGCGTCTGTACTGATTGCACTTACCAAGTGCTGTGTCATCTCCACTGCAATTGGAGTCACCTCCTCACTGTATTCACAGATCATCTTCTGTATGACGTTGGTGAGGTCATCGTTCTCAGTCTCCCTGACGATGTGCAGGAGTGCCTGCATCACTGGCCGGATGAAGGTGGTGATGTATTCTTTGGCTATAGAATACAACAAATAAGTTAATTTAGACACTCAGGCAACTTCTAAATTACACATTCTTAAAAGAAAACTCATTACATAAATGGGCAGTGAGTAAAGCTGCATTACTACACTTGCTCACCTTTCTCCTGGTTGCTAATGAGAACCTGCAGGGCAATAGCAGCCTCTACCTTAACTGGCATCTCGTTGTCATTGATTAGACAAAGGCGGGTAAGCTCAAGAGCCGTCTGCAGGTTCTGATCACTTTTGAACTTCACCTCACAGAAGTAGTGCAGCACCCAGCAGGCCTGTGTGAAAACAGAGGCTGATTTGTTTTATATACACGGTTTATTAAAGCAAAGTACTGAAACAATATAAGAAGCATGTGCTGATTTGCCACCTTATTTACAAGTGTTACCACATGAGTCTGCCTGTTGGGAAATGATCACTTACCCTGGCTCTCATGTAGCCCAGTTCACTGCGGAACAAGGGGAAGACGTGATTCTGCAGCATAAACTCCATCTGGTCCTTATAAATCTTTTTCTGTGTAGAGAAAGAAATAAAAACATTCAAGTTTTACAAGGAATACAAACACTTATCCTAAAAAATTATTATTCTCAACTTAAAAAAATTCCCCATGACTTGTTTGATACTTGTATGTTTGAAAAAAGAAAAAAAGAAAAGGTAGGGTGAAAATTTGATTAGCTACACCATGTTACAAATGTCCGACACCTGATTTGCCCAGAATAGAATCAAAACACCTTTTAATGTGTGTGAAGAAAAGTTGAATTGTCAAAAAAGTAGTGCAAACAATCTAGCTGAGGTATATTTACCTTCAGCAGGATTTCAGCCAAAGAGCCAATCATGTGAAGGGCACCATCCTTTTTCCTTGGGTCAGAGGCAAGATCCGTGAGAATCTGGTAGCAGAACCCCATAGTCTTTTGCAGCACCTAAAAAGAGCAAGATCACACAGGATGAGGTCATATTATATGTGGGGACAGAGGCAGAATCTGTTTCTTCCAACTGACAAAAATAAAAATCACGGTTAATGTACTTAACCAACAAAAAAATAAAATTTCAACTCACCTCTTTCCTCTTGTTGCAAGCTGTGAAGAGGAGCGTCTGGGCTGCTGTTGTTGGAGAGATGAAGTCCTCAAACACGTCTAAGGGGACAGCAGAGATCGGACAAATGGTTGGCCATCACCCGTGTACACAAATCCTTATTACAAAAACCATCTCTCTACTTACCAAACTTCATGCGAATGTACTCATATGGATCCTCCTGCCATAGCTCTTCATCGCTGTCTGTGTAACACATGAGGGGGAAGACCACATCCTGAATAATGCCCTGAAAAAAGCAAAATAAAAAGTCACAATCGGGGAGTGGTATTAACACAGTGGATGTCTGCCTAGTTAGCTAGGTAGTTTTGCTTCTCTAAACCAGTACAGATTTGACGTGCTTTAACTGAACGCTTGACAAGTGACAACCAGCCCATCAAAGCAAATATAGTTTCACAATGTTGTTACTGCACAATATGCAGGACTTGTCATTTAGTACTGTATATTGTGAAATGATTACTGATGTTCAGAAATGTCGTATTTGTACCTGGATGTGGGGTTTGAGGTTTCTCCATGTCAGAGCATGTGCAATGCCCTGGTTGATGTAGTTGAGTGTCTGTTGGAGTACTCTGGGAGCCACATATTGCTTTTCCTTGTACTGGTATAAGACTTTCAACAGCACCTATTATACAGATATACAAAAGGAAATGCTTTTATTTGTGAGATGCATGTCACGAGACACGCAGTTCAGTGTGACTGGAGAGCTGCTGCTTACATTATGCCTTCTGAAGTTCTTACCTGCTGAGCAGGAACTGCATATTCTTTAAGGAAAAGTTCAGCAAACTCTGCGTACTCTTTGGTTGTATTGCCTGGGCTTCCATACCTGCGGAGATGGTTTGAAATAGTGAATGTAATTGTTAAACATGTTTATATGATTTATCAAATAAGTTAAGTGCACAATTATTGGACTTTTTACCTCTCAAACAGTCGAGCCAAGATGTGAAGAGCCCACTTCTTACACTTCCACCATGGCAGCTCAGGCCGCTCATCTTCATCTATCTGCATCGTCTCCTGCAGACCAAAAACAATGTTGGTACAGTTAGCTTGTGGAAAACTGAAATGTTGACAAGGCAAAGACAAGGCAAAATTTGTAAGAAGTGATTGGCAATACTGGTGCAGTATGAATTCACGTTGTCTCCTTACCGGCGGCACATCTCTATCCACTACCGCCTTCAGGATCTCCATCCACTCTGTTAGGTTTTGTCTGTTGATGAGTTCCAGGGGCAAGTTGTACTGTGAAGACGTAGAAGAGTTTTATTATACTTTCTAAGACTAATTAGAACATATACTTAGACATGTTCACACCACAATGGACATCAGATTCAAGAAAAAAAAAATACTCATTTCAATAAACAAAACAAACTTCCAACACTGGTTGAACAAACCTGTTTTAGAAAAAAAAAAAAAAAAAAAAAAACGCAAACACAAGTTCTCATTCTTCATTAACACCAGCTAAAAAGGAAGATGCTAAGAGCTGTGACATTACCTGAAAGAGGGCATAGAGGATTTTGAAGATCTGTTTCTGTATGAGGACAGAGTCACTGGAGTGGTCAGGGAGCAGCTGGATAAAGCGTTCTTTCATCATGGGCATGAAGATGTGCATGGCAGCCACCAGAGGTTGACGCTCTTCTGGTTTTTTGTATCTGTTTCAGACACAGGTTGCATAAGCCACACGAGCACAATGTCATTTGTACAATTAAATCAATAAACAGAACTTTACTTACTCATAGTTTTTGACAAGCTGGTAGAGACAGAGCAAGATGCCCAGCCATCCTGCACTGTTGTCCGACTGCAGGTAGAAGCCAATTTTGTCCACGATGGTTGTCCACTTGCCGGGGTAGTCATGCTTAATCATGTGGTGGATGCATGTTGTCAACTGGACCCTGACAAGATCAAAAGTACAGTTTTAGAGTCGGTGATTTAGAAAAAAGGGACAGAATACTGTATACAAAGTGGAAAAGAGCTACTGGGATGAAATGTGGATAGACAAATCCAATATCTCCTGCACTCCTCTAACTCCACTTAGCCAGCAGGGTATGTGTGGTTTAAACCGGTCAGTCTTTCTCTATAATACTATGTTATTTATTTTTTTAATATGCAAATATTTAGAAATATGTAATACACTACTCAGACCTATGCATAGTCAATGTCATTCTAAGCATGTGGTTGTTGTTACACGTTCTGTCCACTAGAGAGACTTTCAACATCAGCCTGACCTTGAAGGGGACTTAAGTCACGGCGCACTGCATCCTCGGTTTAGATTATCTTCCACCGAGCTAACATAAGCATTTTGGTTTGGTGGATTTCAATTTCAAAAGTCATGTTATAACCATTTCCCATTCTCTTTCCAATCGCAACCTTTCAACCCTGTACTCGGTACGCAACGTTAGCTCCCAATGCCTTGTTTTTCCCACTCCGGTAACTTATTGGTCATCTGACCTGACATGAGGAGTGAGATTAGCTAATGTTAGCCAAACTATTTAAAATAAATAAAAAAATTTCAGCAGTATTGTTTTTACTATTTAATTTATATTTGACTTTCACAATCTGTTCCAATAGCCCTAGTGTGATTACCTGATGCGCTCGGGGGAGTGGATAATGGCCTCCACTATGTTGTCTCGAATGAACTGCCTGTCCTCGTCAGGGATGTTATTGACAGGAGTCTCTGTGCTTGAACCGTCGCCATCACTCCAATGCTGGGTTATCATGTTCTTAAGGTAAATCACACCTAGAGAGAACAAGGGTCAGCACTTTGACAGCCCATTCCATGTAACAAATACTGACAGTTTATTTTGCACCAAATTTAGTCCAATAGGTTAATATTTGAGATTCACTTGATTTATTTGTAAGATACAAAAACGTGTTTTTTTTCCAGATTTGAAGTTTGATAAATCAAGAAAAGCCCTGCTATTATGTTGCACATTAGAAACATTCAGCTCTTCATCTCTAAGAGATGAAACTAAAAAACTAAGCCACAATGTACCGTATCAAAATTCTGTTAGTGTACAATCTTATGAAACTCCCAAATGTGCACTCATCATATTGACTGCATTTAAATATCATGACTGCGTACAACACTGCAGTGTTTATTCAGAACCAATCCTAAGCGGCAGAAATAAATTCTTCCATCTGTAGTTGAGTAGTTTTGAATGTGGCACAAGGGTGACAGCTGGGTTCACATCTACAATATGGGGCCGCACTTGAGTTCTGTGGCTCGCAGGGAGTGGCATCTGAGGGAGTGGAGGAGTGAGGGCTTGAAAGCGGACGTCAGACTGCTGACACAAAGGTCTACACTGCTGGCGAGGCAATCATAATCCAGCCTATCGACGCTGACAGAGCACCCCCCCCTCACCCCCTCTGCCCATGACCACCAAACTACACCATCGCCAAAAACTGCAGAGCCACTAAGAATCCGTCATGTAAATTGGATTCATGACAGGACGAAAATTAGTTCTTGAAAATGTCTAGCTGAACGAAACTGCTACAGGCTTTACAAAATGATAGACAATGGCAAATTAAAGAAAACATGAAATGGGCATATAAATATGGTGAAATAGACATATCTGGAAGTTATTTATTTATTCATTTGTCTTTGTTAACTTCCGTAAACTGCAGCTCGAGTCCAGAAGCAGGAACTTATTGAAACTGTAGAGATGGAGGTTGTCGTGGATCATTTAAATAGCCTTGTTGGTGAGGCAACAACATAACAAAATTGAGCTTAAGTGTACAATCGCTATATGCCTTTTATGCATAAAAAAAAGCCTACAACAATATCTGCAGTGAGAATTTATAATTTATCTAAAACATGGGAACCAAATACTTAAAGCTCAGTTCTACCTGATCACAAAAAACCTCAATCAACACTGGTAGCTGTGCAGAAGGGATAGTTTTGTGCTTTGATGCAGAGTTTTTTTAAGAGAAAGTTATTTCTGCATTGACCACTACACACACAAAACTTAATTTTAATTACTCCCTCTGTAATTACCTCCGTTATATTCAGTTGAAAAAGAAGCCAGGATTTCAAAAACTGACCACGTACTGTAAATGCTGCCAATAAAACCGTAGGCATATATTCAATCGTGCCGTCGGTTATAAACCTACAATCAATGAATTTGATCATTCTTCTAGTTTATTTCATCAATCTATTGAAAATTGTGTAATAACTGCCAATCAATTATAATGATCATAAAAGAAGAGTGACTGTTCTCATAAATAATGTCAGCATTTTTTAATGTCAGCCTGCCTACCAACATCAAGATAGACATGAGCTAAATGAACAACATCCCACCTACACTGGCACTGTGTGACTTACAACTTTATTCTGCATCTTTGGTGTAGTGACTAAGTGCCACTACAATGAGCTTCTGTGGAGTCTGCAGGAGCTACTGCTCCTAGATTCGGCTTTAAAACACAGCCAGATATTGTTCCTACAGCTGGAAAAAGGATGCATTGCACTAAAGCACACCTGTATAACAGCTTAATTTGCCTGTACAGTTATGCCTACTTTGGAGGTGGACACACAATGATTCGAATACTATGTACTTTCTGCAACAATTTTGATTAAGATTTTAACTTAGAACATTTATTTCACCCCCATTGACACTTTCCTCATACCAGCATTTGAATAAAAGCAAAACAAGCTATATATAACCAACTTCACATGTCCACTGCTCTTCAGTGCAGGGCACTTTAGCCTCACATAAACACAAGTGTGAATCATGTAACACTAAAAACAATTGGGGAAATTATATAAGTGACCTGTTTAACTTTGTCTTAAGGAAAATATCTACTCCCATTTGTCATAATGCAATCGGACAAAATTGGAGTCAGATGCAGGATAAATTGGAAGCCACACAGTGCCAGTGTATAGTGGTATCCTTTTGTGGATCAAATTGATACTGTTGTATCAATTGTGTCATTATATTGTTTTAAATTAACACTACCTGGACACAAACTGTAACATAGTAAAAAAAAAAAATATATAAAACTAACCGATGACAACTTAATTTCCTAAGCAAGTGTTATATTGCATGTCATTATTGTATGCTTAAAACATGTTAACTATTTAAACATTAAACTGAACAAGTATTGATTAAGCTTCACCAACGATTATTTACAATAATTTTGAATGTCCAAAATCCAATTCTAGATTTTTACTTGGGGATTTAATCTCAGTCTCAAAAATATGACTGTCTTATCCAAACAGGCATACAATTGTTGAAAAGGCAGAAAATACACTCATCACATTCATTAACAATGTACCAAATGACAAATGTGTTAAAATTTCACTAGCAAACCAGTGTATTTTTCCTCCTATAAGGTTTTTAACAGGGCACATCTGGGTCCTTAACTCTTTTTTTGTTGACGCTCCAGCTCAACTTTTTAAGTCTCTACTCCCAACTCTGATTACACAAATCAGTTGAATGAACATATGCTGGTTCCACTTAGGCTACCAGCAGAAAGCAGGGCCTGAATTTGTAGTCAATAATTTAACATGAATAACATATGCATAGTTGATCTTATGTTCCGTCTAGCCACAACATCATCTTTTAACAATACAGAACTGTTGTTACATGTCAAAAGTGTGGACTCACCTGCTTGCCTGACAGGCAAATCCAGCTGATCAGACATGGTGACACGCAGCAGCGTGGACACAAAGTTGACCTGGGTGTGACCCTGAAAATCAGAATTGAGAATAACTTAATGTAATTTGGTTACTATACAATACTCTTATTTTTCATACCGTTTACAGATATCATTATATTACATGACCATACTTGCTACATCCTACCCTACAATTAGTGTTTTGCTGTTGTACTATTGTTAAATATGCTGCCATCACAAGGAATTCGAGAGGTTGTTAATTTAGACATGGCAGGTTCAGTACAATATTTGGTGTACAGGTGCTTTAAGTCATACAAACACTGTTGCTACGTGATTGACCACAAAAGTGATATTGCACTATTACCTCTTGAAATTGATCAATAATTTTTTTCTTTGTTGCATTTTTACGTTTACAAAACAAAAGAAATTCCATGGGCTAGATTTTTCTTTTTTTAAACACCAGCATACGTTGGGTTATTGCATCCTCCACAATGCAGCTCCACTGTATCAACATATTTTAGAAAGAGCATGTAATGCATTTCAGAATTTGGTCAAGCCTTATTCAATTTTATTTGGCAATTTTCCATGAAAAACAAAGTCAGACTTTATGACTAAGCAAAGCACTGTATTTAGAAACTATGCACCCCCAACCGATTTACTCCATTCTTCTCTAGATAACTCTTCAAATGATGTCATTCTAGTGAGCTATCACTATCAATACATATGTGGGTGTAAAAAAAAAAAAAAACCTTGCCCTGCCAAAAATAAACATGAAGGATGGGGGCAAACATACTGAACATGTGCTATGAATGGATTATTACATAAAAGAAAACATGAAATAGGTCTTAGTTTTGTAAAGTGTCATCCATTTTAATGCAACTGTCAGTTACAAGAGCACAAATGTAGAAAAATGTAAAGCTCATTGTGGTATTGGGATTTGACTGTCTAATGTACAGTCAAACAAAAGTGGGGTTCAAACAGTTTAAGGCTTCTAACCGGCATGCATTTGCTCTCCATAACATTACAGGTCATCAAAACACACTCAGTGTCGGAGAAAACAATACTGATTACCATGACATGAAGACTGCAATTTTTTTAAATGTAATTTAGGAGACACTCCATACTAACTGATACATAGCACTGAGGTAACCTAAGCCAAAAAATCCCCCCCCCAACCCCCCAAACCATACATGTCAATCAAAAAGGAAGACTCACTATCTATACGTTAGAGTTAAAGTTATCCATTTCAGTCTCAATCTTAGCCAATAAAGTTCTTTCTGACATTTAATTTCTACATCTTACACTCTGTTGGAGAAAACCAAAACAAGGTAAACAGTTGTGATAAGCCACACAATTAAAAGTTAAAAAGGACAACATGGTGGTTGGATGAGGAAAGACAACAACTTTTTAAATAGTCGGACTGCTGCTTCAACCAAGGCAGTGCTGCTAACATTAGCTCACATGGAGCTGGCCTAACGTGAAACTCAATTTAATGAAATTTCTTACAAAGTAACAATAAAATCACCAACTACCTTTAGCGCCGCTGCGTCAAGCAACAGCGAAAAGTTGGCTTATGTAAATTTTACTGCGTTGTTAAATAATGTCATCACTTCAGGGCTTGTCACAGTGACACGTGAGCAGCAGCTATGTAGCGGAGCTATGGCAGCTTATCCAACAAGTAGCTAGCTAAGTTAGCTCGCTAGTATTAGCCACACAGCCGGGCATAAGTATCCAGCTGTTAAATACGCACACTAGCACATGCCCCACATTTTACTCAGCTTCACTTGTGGTTTTACACACCAGCCATATTATTCTTGTGTCGTGTCAGCTCCGAAATTAGTTAAAACTGTACTGAAACTGTGTGTGTGACGGGCTAATAATTGTCTCCTTAGTGGGGCAAGGAGGGCTAGCTTGTTTAGCATTGGCGACACAGCTGGCTTATGATGAAGCTAACGTTGACGTTGGTTACTGGCACAATAGTATCGTTGAAAAACAATACTATTTAACTCATGCTAATGACTCTATATTGTTTAAAGGGGTGAGGGCGTAAGAGGAACTATAGCTACTTGTCGAGTATCGGAATTTAGCTCTTAATCTGTCAAGGTAACGCTAGCAGAGCCAGGTCTACCTGATCGCACCATCTTGATGTTGTGAACGGTCGAGGCCCGATCCAAGACCGCGCCACAACCTCCATCACCATTAACGGCTAATCTCAACTTTTACCTCGTTCAACTGTCTCTCCGCGGCCTCACGCAGGTTGGGGTCCATTGTCCCCCGAAGGGCCTCGACCAAAGACTCAGGATCCATAACTAAAACTCTGTTTACGGCTCGGATTTTAATATTTCAGACGTCTAGCTCAATTCCCAGTCACTGCGCACATGGACGCACGGCTCTCCGGTTACCCGGCGCGAAAGGAAGCAGTGAATAAAGTACCCGGATAGATCAGCGCCAAATTTGTGCAACACGAACATCCGGCGGTGACCACATAATTATGGGATTTGTAGTTTCCAGCCTAACTTTAGGACAACCTTCCCACAGCATTAGTACACAGTCTATGGTCCACAGGGAAGGTAAGGTGACACCCTACCGGTTTCACTCCTTCCAGGAAAAAAATATTTCAAGTATTCTTTTAATAATCAAACGCCCAAATATGTTCCTGCCCAACGCATTTTAGGTAGCTTATATTCACATACTTAGCTAACCCTCTTAGACCTTTGCCTGGTTTCATTGTGTAGTACTGCTTGTACCGTACAACCTCAACCCTGTAATGCACAATCAACAAAAAGTTACAGAAATCAATTATGTTGCAGGCTTGTCACATGAATGTTTACACTGTTACGTGACTATAAAGATAAATTTAAAAACTACACCCATTTATTTTATTCATTTAATCAACTAAACTTGTACTTTTATTAATTAAAAAAGGTGTTTGTGTGTGTGTGTGTGTGTGTGTGTGTGTGTGTTTGTACTGTTTTGTCTCCTTCCCGGTTTTCCTCTCTTTATTTTCTGGGTCTGGGACGCTTTTCTAGTCTCGATGTATTGCTTGCAATTGTTTTTATATATTAATCATTTGTGAATATTAAAAATATATAAAAAATTAATCGCAAAAAATAATGGCCTTTACTGTAGCTATGGAGACGCTGTTACTGCTGGGGGCGCTGTTGTGTATAGCTCAGGGTTTGCTGCCGTGATGTAAAGGTAAAAGGTCAGCCTGTGTAACGTGTCAAACGGCTGTCACCTTACCGGTGTATCACTTCACCGTCCAGCAGCCTGCTGTCGCACACACATCGGTACTGTTACCCTAGCTGACCTCAATTTATTTCAGTAAAATGGCAAAAAAGCGAAGAGAAAGACGAGATGACGACGTTTTGTCCCCGGCACAGGAGGAGGTGAAGGCTAGTGACTCACAAGTACTGAATGGTGAGTTGTGACTGTAGTGGCTCACGTTAACTGTTAACATAAATTTAACGTTAGAGCAAAGCAGGGGACATTAAATACTTCTAGTTAACGTTAGATATATATATATAGATTGAGCTATATTTCCAATAGGCAAGGTCATTTCTACTTTAAGGTCAGTGCAGATAGAACATGAGCTAGCTAATGTTAGCCGTAAGATGGTTGTTGTCCTCTTTATAGTACATACAGTCTATGATTGTTGTAAGATAGCCATCTAGCGAGCACAACTAGCCGAGTAGACGACTTGTCTTAATAGGTTAGCTTACGCCACAACCTTTTATTAGCTAATGTGAAGAACATAACGTTAACTCTATCGTGTATGAAGGAAAGGATACGCTAGCGAAGCTACACACCACGCAAAAACCTGTAAGTGCGCGTTAGTAATGATTTAATTACCACGAATGTTTAAACCAGAGTAAATCTTTTTTTAATTAACGTTAGCTAAGTTGCAATCTTTAACTAACAAAGACTGTCTTACGACCGGTGATTGGGGAAGATTTATTTAGATCCTCTAACGTTACTCGGATAAAAGTAACAACACTGTAAAAACAAAATACTTGAAAGACTCTTTAAAGCACTAATTTCCAGCGTCAGACAATGGAAACGATTACGTTTTTTTCCTTTTTGGGCACTACAATTGACAAACGTCTGAAATTCAATTCAAATACTGATATACACACACAAAAAAGGCAAGCAGCACCTATTTTGCTTTAAAAAGCTTGTCAAATTCCAAATTGACAAGACCATGATGGCATTGTTCTACGGAGCTTTTATAGTCTGTCATCTCATTTTGAATCATCTGCTGGTGTGTTATCCATGATATTAAAGATAAAAACTTTAAAATTGTTAAAAAGGCACGCAAAATGGTGGGGGTAAAGTTCAGCATTTGAAAGCCCCAAACATAGATTAATACCTAAACTAATCCTTAGTCCTATTCAAGCCTATTTAAAAAACAGTTGCTACAAAAAAAAGTGTTTGATGCCCTGGCATTCTACAACTGAAGGGCCAGATGATCTCCTGTTGCATTTAGGCTTGTAGGAGGTCAGATAAATGTGTCTCAAATAAATCTACCTAAGGCTGAAAAATAGCCCATTTGATTGTTACTATACTATTAACTTTATATATTATATTAGTATTACTTATATATTAATTAAAAGTGTAAGAAGCATTACACTATTAATGCAACTTTTTTAAATACTGTTGCATGATGTTAGTTTAATCTATGCCAATGCACCACAATTTATAAATTAGTTTTATAAAATGAATGTTATGTGTGTACAAACCTAATTTCTAATGCAACTACAGCTGTCAGATAACTGTAGTAGAGTAAAAAGTACAATATTTTCCCCCTGAAATTTGTGGCATGAAAAGGAAATACTTTACTAAGTGAAGTACAAGTACCTTAAAACTTTACTGAAGTACACTACTTGAGCAAATTATTCCACCACTGCAGATGAAATGCCAAAAGTGACAGAAGTGACCCAGGTTAAACCTAGACCCACATTATTACCATCATAACACATACGTTCTACCAAAGTACATTTACAGCTGAATGTTTCTATACATATAACAGAGTGATATTAGACCTACTCCACCATTCAGCGAGCTGCCACCAGTCTCTGCAAAACCTGCACCAGCTGAATGTTGTGTACCCATAAGAAATAAATCAAAGGAAAAACATTTTCCTAACCTCTGAAACCCTGACTTCAAAAGTGAAATATTTGGTTGCTGAGCAGATTACACTATTGTAAAATATGCTTATTTGTGTTCAATTAGATTAGATAAGTTCTCGTAGTGAATATAAATACATATAATAAAAATATACTTAGAGACATGGTGTGTGGTGGGTGGGTAATTGAAACAGGATCAGAACTACAACATTAGCATGTGGTGCAGGTGTTGTATAGCCTGTGTTATTAACATAAAGCAATTATTTCCTTATCGCATCCATTCACATCAAAATCACTTTATCAGCATTTTTTAATCTGTAATGGATTTCATTAGTTGCAGTGTTTGTACTTTGAAGCTTAAAGTTTTATCTGGATCTAAATTTGAAGACACAAAAAATGTGCTTTAGCTTTATTTGGGTCCCAAAAGAGGTATTTCTTAAATTCTGTCCATCCATTATAAAAAATAAAAGTAGACATGATGAACATTATAACTTTCATAAAGGAAGGCTTTATAGAAGGGTGGGTGTATTACATTGCATTGTTTTTTTAAGTGTACCAACAACTGGCAACTGAGTGTATGTTAGGATACAAAAGTCCCTTTTGGTCTGATTTGACTGCTTTAGGCTTATCTCTGACCAGGAGTCACTGCTTTAGATGGTTTCTTTTTAATAGATACTTACCAGTGTGATGTGCACTAGGAGTAATTTGTCTTGTTTGCAGATATCTGTGATGGAAAGTGTGACCCTAGTGCCTCCTTTGATTTATTAATCAGTACAATACTACATATATAGATATGCTATTGTCCTATTTCATGACATCTCTATCTTACACCTGAAATTAAACAATGTTATAGTTATCCCTTTCCATAAACTCTTTAAGGAAAGTATGATTTAACAGGCTCACAAACCGCAAGAGTCTGACTCATGGGGGAGAGTTGGTTATCTAGGGAGTTGCACAAGTGATGCAAAACACATAAGCAAATTACACAAGGCTCCCTGGTAGGTAGTTTGTTTTTATAGTAACCTCTTAATTTGTTTGGTAAAACTTATTCTCTTTCCCCCACAGAGGCTCAGCATTCTGAAGGGGGCTCAGCACGCATGTCTGTCCTGATTCTGGTGTCTATCTTCACCTGCTCTGCCTCAGTCATGTACCTGGTCTACAGGAACTTCCCAGAGCTTCCCAAGTAAGTTTTCTTTTTTTTTTTTGTGGATTAGTAAACTTGGTTATTTGTGGGTTGGGGACTATGTTTATCCCTGGAAATTAAGATTGATGAGTGACAATGATAGACCTACAATAGTAAACAGTATTTCATAAATAAATGATAGACCTAAAAGAGTAAATAGAGTTTAATAAATAGACAACAAATGTTGATGCAGTGTAACAGGTATGTCACTTGGTTATTGTTTTTTTCTAAATACAAAACAATTCTTTTCTATACTATGGATCCTGATAAAGTTCCCTTGGCCTTTGGAATTAAAATAGCCCCCCATCACCACATACCCTTCACCATACCTAGAGATTGGCATGGTTTTATTTCAGGTAGACTAATAGCTGGTTTGATTTGCATTGAGAGATGAATTCATGGAAAGTATCCCATGCCAATCTCTATGTATGGTGAAGGGTATGTGATGATGTAGGGCTATTTTAATTCCAAAGGCCAAGGGAATGATGAATACATTATTTATTCACAAAGAAAATGAATGTCCTTAAAAGGTTAGATTTTTCTTTTTTTCTTTAATTAAGGCATTAAGATCTATTTAGAAAAGATGATTTTTTTATTTTTTTTTTATTCCTATTCTTTAGTCAATTTAAGCATGGGTATGTAAACTTATGAGCACCCTTGTAGTAAGTTTATTTACATGGCAAAACATTAGTGACAACTTACTTTACCAAGAAGAGACATTATTACAACATGAGAAGGAAAAGACCAGGTAATATGCATGCATAAACATGGACTCATACAAACCAGAAAATATATAATGCATATAATACATTTTCTACGGATTTAGCTTCTCTGAAGATTTTGAGAAAGGTTTTTAGTTTTCAGTTTTCAGCCTTGACCTTGGCATAGCTGATGTCCTTGACTCTGAGGCCTATTGTTGGATGCCATTCTTGCCAGCCAATGTTTGTTACATGTAGAAGGCCCCAACTTTGTATGTAATGTCTTCTCAGTAAAACAAAGTAAAGGATTTAAATAAATCTTAAAGATAACTAGTCACCTAACAAAGAGCCCAGAACCGGTGCAATGTTGGATTGCAATGTTTTTAATAGCCTTGTGACAGAGGTCTTGACTAGTCTGAGGCTTCACCTTTCCTTCGGTTGCATGAGGTGTCTGAGTTTAGCAGTATTTAGCTACTCATCATGATGCTCAAAATCCAAAGGCAATTTCAGCATTTTGCGTAATCAAGTGTATGTATGTGCATTGTATTGCAATGAAAACAAACAGAAAATGCTTGTGTAAAATATGTATGACTGAAGATTATAATTGTTTTTTTTTCCAGTGATGAAATGGAGAAAATCAAGATCCCTAAAGACATGGATGATGCCAAAGCTTTGGGAACTGTGCTGTCCAAATACAAAGACACATACTACTCCCAAGTGTTGGTGGCCTACTTTGCAACATATATTTTGTATCCTTGGAGAATCTATCTTAACTTAAAAAACAAACAAATTCAGAACCACCGTGCTGAAATTCAATTCTTCAGACAGTCTTGGTTACAGTGAAAGTTTGTTGGAAAAATTCTGTTAATTAGCTGTTAACTGGGGTCAGCAGTTTACAGATTTTAGCAGATTTTTTATTTTTTTATTTACCAGATTCTTGATCTTGGGATTCAAGGATCTGCCATTAGGACTGACAATAGAAAGACACATCTGGCTTAGAACTAGCTGGAGAAATACTAAACATTTGAGTTTTCATTCCTTCTCTGGATTTCTTTCTCCCTTGACATGGACCGTATTAAATCAAAGATTCCACAGAAAGACCAACAGGCTACAGTGCTTAGAGGATTATTGTGGTTTATTTATTTATTTGATTTGACATGCATTTGCCTGAGTGATAACTGTATGTTGTCTGTAAGTCATTTACCTTGACGCTCTTGTCAGCCTCCAGACATTTGCAATCCCTGGATCTATCTTCCTCAGCATCCTGTCTGGATATCTTTACCCTTTCCCCTTGGCTCTTTTCTTAGTCTGCTTGGTGAGTAAGGAAGGATGATATAAAATATGTGATTTAAAATAAATGTCATATCGTGTGATGTGCAACTGTGCGCTGAAATAGTTTCCAAGAGACACACGTCTTTTGCAAGAATGTTGAATGCCTCCTAACAGGGAGAAACACAAAATGGAAGAAAGCAAGGCAGCGCAACAGGCAGACAACATATCACGTGCCTGCGTTGTGTAATAGTCAGACGTGTTTTGTTTTTTTCAACTCTTTTGTAACATTTTTTTTCCTGAATGGTTTAATGGTGTTTCAAAACATGAGTGCTGAAGAAGTTCCTGTTCTTTGATTCTGAGGGATGATAAATTGTGATGTTTTTGCTGCAACAACCAGGAAGGGCACTGTTTAATGTGTGTGTTAACATCAAGGCCCTCAGCCCTGTCTTTGAAACTACATAATGTGTATTCAACATTGTGTGTCTGTCTAGTGTTCTGGCCTTGGTGCTTCCTTTTGCTACATGCTATCATATCTGGTGGGCAGACCGATGGTCTACAAATATCTCACAGAGAGAGCACAGAAGTGGTCCCAGCAGGTAAATGCCTTAACTGAAAATGTACTGTGAATAGAAGGTGTACAGTGGCTTTAGAAAGTTTATACAGCATGCTAAAGTTGATTTAAAAAGAGGAATAAAAAAAAAAATCATCTTTTGTAAATTGCCTTAATTTTGCCTTAATTAAAAAAAAAAAGGAAAAATCTAGCCTTTTAAGGACATGAATTTTCTTTGTGAATGAATAATGTATTATAAATAAATGTTCTTCCTTAAAATACACTATGCATAGGTATACACAGCCCTATGTTAAACTCCTATGGAGGCAGGCACATTTTTTATTTTTATAGGCCAGTTATTTCATGGATCAGGATACTATGCATCCTGATAATGTTCTCCTGGCCTTTGGAATTAAAATAGCCCCCCCATCATCACATACCCTTCACCATACATAGAGATTGGCATGGTTTTATTTCAGTTAGCTTAATAGCCGGTTTGATTTGCAATGAGAGATGATCTTATGCAAAGTTCCCCATGCTTATCTCTATGTATGGTGAAGAGTATGTGATGATGTAGGGCTATTTTAATTCCAAAGGCCAAGGGAACTTTATCAGGACGCATAGTTTATCATAGTATTTCTATGGGAATTTAACATAGGGGTGTGTATACTTATGCATCCTGTATTTTAAGGAAGAACATTTATTTATTCACAATACATTGTACATTCACAAAGAAATTTGTTGTCCTTTAAAGTTTGGATTTTCTTTTCTTTTTTAAATTAAGGCAGTAAGATCAATTTTATTTTGTTTCCTCATTTTAATCAACTTTAGCATGGGTGTTTAAACTTTCTCCAGCCACTGTATACTGTAAGAGCAATATTTAGTTTTAGATGTTTGGATAATTTTTTTTGTATGTATTCTTCATATACAATTTACCATTTTGTAAGCCACAACTGGATCATGGAAGGCTTGCAGCATGTGGAACATTTTTGTTGTCATTACTGCAGAAACCGCGCACTATAGCTTTAAGGGAATTCTGCAGGCTGAAGTTATTTTATTACCAAAAAGAAAATATCCATATAAACGGATCATAATACAATTCACAGATAGCATTTATTGGTCGTTCGGGGCATATGACTTGCATCACTTTTTGCTGGCAGGTTGACAAACATAGAGATCATCTTATCAATTACATCATCTTCCTGAGGATAACCCCCTTTCTTCCCAACTGGTTCATCAACATCACCTCACCTGTCATCAACGTGCCTTTGGGGGTTTTCTTCCTCGGTACCTTTCTTGGTAAGGCTGTCCGTCCTTTCTGGCTGAACTGAATACCTTCTTTTGATATTATTTGTTGTCACTCACTCTACTTTATTGAACCTGGCTGTTTCACAGGAGTGGCACCTCCGTCCTTTGTAGCTATCAACGCGGGTACAACACTGTACAAACTGACCACAGCTGGCGAGGCTGTGTCCTGGAACTCTCTGGCTGTGCTCGGTGTACTCGCCGTCCTCTCCATCTTGCCTGTCTGCTTCCAGAAAAAGCTGCAAAAGAAACTAGAGTAGAACTTTAAACTGCTCAGCACCTCATCTGCTGGCTGATCCTGGCAACCCGGCATCCCCTTCCCACTCGGCTCAGGAACGTTCAACTGTCACTCAAGTTGCTTTGCCTCAGTCTCCTACACAGCTGCTGGTGGGCAAATATCTGACCCCTGGCACGACAAGCTCATCTCTCTTTGACTACAAAATGCATGCAGTGGTGGGAGGTCCGTAGTAAGTGTAAACTAGCCGCCTCTTACATACATTTTTTGGTTTCTGTGAATTCTGCTGTTGATTATGGCACATGTAAATAAGAGACATTTAGTTTTTTGTTTTTATTTAAGGCACTGCTCATTATTTTATGATTATTGCCAGACAATTAAAGGTGCTACTTGTAGGATGTTGAAGTAAAACTCATCATTCTGCTACTTTTCATGGGGGGAAAATGTTTCTCCTTTCTTGTTAAAAACTGCTAAAAACAATGTCATACCTTGCCCACCTTGTTGAGGCTGTTGCAAACATCTATTTTTTTTTGCTGGAATAACTTTTACAATTACATTTGCTTTGGCAGTAGCATATCATTTTCTACATTCTGTTTGTAGCACCTTTTAATTTCCAATCCCTTTTTTTAAATATTTATTTGGACATGCTTGTGTCTAGGTTCAGCCTAATGAATGGAACCACCACAGCAATAAATGTCGCTGTAAGTTTTGATACCTGGTGCTTGCCTTGGCAAACCGATGCGGTGGGAGGAAAGACTGAAACTGTGATGACTGTTCTTAGGAAGTGCTACTTTTGTTGACATGTGGGTGAGTTCCCATGTTCTTCCTTGAGAAGGTGCCTGGAACCACTGCCACACACATTTTACCCAATTCTGTTAATATTAGTAGATACTTTAACTTGTAAAGAATGTACTAAGCTGATGTTATAAACAAAACAAAGCTCTAAGCATTTTCAAATTCGTAATTAGGAAGTAAACATACATGTACACACAATGACTTTATGTGTGGTAAGATGTATGCAACACAAAAAGTTGGTGAAAAGCCGAATCCTCTTGGGCTTGTAAATTTGAATTAAATCCAGGGTGAGATGGCTTCAAGTTTTCCTTTAGGTGATGATACTGCTCGTCTAGTTGTGTCAGTCTCAACCCCAGGATACTGTTTGCCTTGCCAGTATAGAAATGGTGATGCCCATATAATGGATAATACACCTGTGCCCTCAATATGACTGCCGACGGACTGAGCTATCCAAGCCTTACCTTGCTTTTAACTGCTTCCATTTTTCACCAGCAGAGATGTATTATGATGCCTGATTTATGTTTTTAGTGCTCACTGAATTTTTCATTTAGATGTTTTTTTTCCTGTGTACCAAGGTAAGTTATTGCTGCTGCTTAAAATTCGGACAGTTGGAGACGTTGATGCAGTTAATGTACATTCAAGTAACTTATTTTACACAATTTTCTTTAATCTCTTAAAATATCACGTAAATCGAGGCAGTTGATTTGGTGCATTTTGAGATTTCCTGTTTTTACTTAAATGTCTTATTATAGTAGTAAGATTTACTACTTTAAGATTAATAACCTTTCAAACCAAGTTTGAAATGCCTGCATAAACATCAATTTCCACGCTACTACTGTCGTAGAGTGTTTGCTTGTTTTTATGGTTCTTTCTGGTTTATGAGAGCTGCATTTGTGTAAATGACTAATCCCTAAGGTGGTTAGATCAAGTGGTAAATGCTCTAAATTGCTCCCTTTTTTTCTTTCTTTAATTATTTGAATTTAAGCTTTATTAACTTCTTGGAAGTTCTACTTAATGCTAAATTTGCAGAGACATGAAAGATTTTGATTGTTTTTTTCTTAATTTGCTACAATATTTAAACCTATTCTTAACTTCATGCTACACATATACTCAAATTGGATAAATTACTACTATTTTGGGACCCTATCAAAGATGTGAGTGAGATGATTGTTGTGTAACCCTCTGTTAACATTTCAAAAACAGTATTATTTTGTACTGAGCAGTGATGTATTGCAGTATGAAGTGTTTACAGATTGCACATTTCTGTCTTATCTAATTAAATTTGTTTTTCTTTTAATATTTATTGAATCCTTTAATTTATCTTTACAGGATTTAAGTTTTGAGTGCATGTTTCATCACGCTGCAGCAGGGAGCTATCAAATAGAAACAGCCATTTATAAATGATGATTATAGTCCCGATTTAACCCTTGTGTGGTATTCGGGTCAAGTTGACCCGTTTTAAATTTTTACAAAAGAAACATGGTACAAGTATAAAAAAAATGTAAACATGAAAATCAATGGCCCTACCTTATTTTGAGTGATAAACATGTATAAGCTAAAAACAATGGAGCATACGTGCGTCTACACCCCACATATATACATGCTTCATATGGTTTTCGGGTCAGTTTGACCCGCATTCATGCACACTCGCATGCACACACACATGTGCGCAAACATAATATTGCATTTTTCTAATGTGAGCAATGAGAAACTGTTTGCTCTCTCTTTCCCGCACCCTCTATCATGTGTCCACCATAAGATTAGATACATCATACTATTTTCTCGCACCATCGCACCTGTACGTCAAGGGGGGGCAAAAGAGACAAATACCTCTGCATCACAGTACAGAATCTTCCACCCTCAGTATAACCAACATGTTTAGCATTCAAAGAGCTTTAGAGCTCCTATTTGAAGAGAGTCTGGCACACGGCGATGTAGAAGAGGAAGATGTCTCCAAATATGAGGACTATTTAGATATCAATTTGGGGGATTCTGAAATTTGAAGATTGCCTTCACTTGGAATATGCGCACAGGATCACCACCGGCGGCCGCTGCCGGAAGAGTCCCTCCGCTGGAAGAGCCATATTTGTCTAAGAATGGAAAGATTGAATGCTCTTCATCCCCTGTGAGAGAGCGAGGGATACGAGACCAAAAGTGAAGACAATACAAGGGTTGTTAATCTTTCAAATGTGGGTTTTTGCTCCAATTATGTATTCAAATTGCTCGAATGGCTCTCTTTTGTTTTGTGGAGCCACAGAAAATGCAGCAAAACGTCAGTGACACATAAACAAAAACATTTGTCTCTATAGCCCAAACAAATTGTTTGACACTGACATTTCAGTGTGTGTATTAAACGATAAACAAATGTTATCACATCTTCTGTATCAAGTCCCACGGAACCAGAGGGAGCTTTAGTGCCACCAGGTGGTGATATTGTAACATACTTGCTAAGCAGCTTTTCTGTTTGGATAATATTACATTCACACTATTACTTATGCAAAAACGCGTTAATCAGGAAAATCGTAAATTTAATTCAGTTATAAAAAAAAGCACTGAAAGAAATACAAAAGGTGTTTCTTAATAATCAAAAACTAGCAAAATGCGTTCAGTGTGTGGATTTATTTTCTTCGACATGCAAAGGAATGGTATTAATTCAATTCATGCTGGTTAGATGGGTTGACTCAGTGAAATATAAACCTCACTTTGTGATAGTAAAACTATTTTTTTTTCAATTGGACAGTCAGATAAACATTATTCTGTATTTAGCTTTCAGTATTACAATCAAGCACCGTTCTCTGTGAACATTTTACAGACGGTTGTACTCTATTATCTATTTCATGGCCAATAAAATACCTTTACATCCAATAAAAAACACAGGGTCAAATTTGTTGCTTCTCTAGAAATTAATAAATGCAACCTCTAACTAATTGCTTCAAAACAAAGTGTCTGACAGAGTAGAATACAATCCAATGCCCTATAACCATAACTGCACTCTGCTGAACGGGTAAAGAATAATTCCTGGCGAGGTCCATGCACAGACAGTATCATCCTTGTGTTACTTTATGGATTTAAGAAATGATTACAGCTGTTGTGCTGTTGACGGACCACAATGCATTTCGACTGCAACGCTCTGGTTTCAATGGATGTGAAAAGCCAGAGAGAACTAGAACAAGACCAAAAAGGAATTAAATTTGAATTCAAAATAAAACGATAGTTGGCATCGGCATTAATCGATAACAATAATAAAGAGTAAATTACCCCACTGGCCACATGGATGAAAAAAACTAACATCGGGTTAAGAATCATCTTGTTTCTCCCTAATGTAATTTTTTATGGTGGGTGGGGGGTGGTGTTTGCCTTTAATGGATAGCAGTAGACGGGAAAAGGAGGAGAGAGAGGGAGGACGACGCAGCAAAGGGTTGGAATCGTGTCTGGGCCACTATATGGGGCGTACACTTAAAAGGGTGAGCTACAAAGCCCCCCTAATTAGATTTTAATATTATTGATGTATTTACTAATATCACTTCCTCTTTTGATGTATTAATAGGAAATTGTCAGTGTATTTTTTTTCACCAATTTTGTGATAAAACAGCAGCTTTTCTACTGTGCAAAATTAAAACAATTGTGGCAACGACGATTTATTGTGAAGGATCAAGACCGGATGTGTTAAAACTGTTGCTGTTAGCAGAACAGGTCGATTCAGTATCGGTACTGATTTTCGAGCTTCGCAGTAACGTAGCATCCGTGATGGCAGAGAGAAATCACTTTGCCGAGTTTCTTTAATATGCTCCCTGTTGGTAGCAGAAGGGTGCCACCGGACCAGTCTCAAAATGACAACCGGCTTCAGCTCCGGTTCCTGCCGCTTCGCAGATTATTTTGTGATCTGCGGACTCGACACCGAGAGCGGGCTGGAACCCGACGAACTGTCCGGTAAGCACATTAGCAATCGGGATAAATGTCGGGCTGATGCTGTGGCCAATAAGGAAGGAAGGGGGCTGTAATAACATCGAGTCAGCGTTATTATTTAGCCTTTGCTCTATCTTAACGTGCCTGTGGTTCATTTATTCGTGTAACATAAAATATAGGTTGTTAATATTAGTACACAGCGGACATAACGTCCGGCCTAGCTCATCTTCTTCCAGCCTGTTTGTCTGTCTGTCACTGCTCGATGAGAAGCGAGAGGGTTCCTGCTGGCTCTCTCTAACGCACTGACATGCATTTTAATTCAAAGGTTGTCGATCAGTTCCCTCCGGATTTTCTACTCTATATCTCATAATGGTTTGATGTTGGTTCTGCACAGCAATGCATAGCTATTTATTTTGAGAAACTTTAATCAGGCATTGGTGTTGGTTGATGGTATAATACTGATGTCGATATAATGTTATTACCCCCGAGGATGTCGTCCCGGTGGCTCCTTGCTGTCAGCGGGTTATTTAGAGGAGATCAGGTATCAAGGTAGTAAAACACATGAGCGGATTAACAGATGCCCTAAAGGCACAACGAACCATGTCCCCCTCCCCTCCATCGACCCCTGACATCCTCAGCGTCCACCAGAGATCCACATTGTGCATGCAACCATCCTCCTCAAATAACCTCCTTAGAGGCACACCCTTCCATTCGAAAAACAATTATAGAAATGACTTAAACATTAATACGAGTACAATGGGCTGGGCCACACCTGGATCTTGTTTGATTCTGGGATTGTGATCGTTTCTGTCATTATTTCACCTGTCTGAGAACGTGTTCTGATTGAAACAGAGAAGATTTGCATGTTAAAATGTGGCCTGAGGGTCCCTGAGAATGAACTGTGGGAAATTACAGCATGGCAACAGGGCTGTTTTTCTCTCTTCCATATTCCTGGTCAGCTGACTTTTCAAATGCACATTTGGTCATAAATGATTAGCATCAGCCAGTAGGAGTGGGCAATAGGACAATGCAGTACCATGCGACAGTTTAAATTTGTCTATTGTCAGATATTTTGTAATATACCGTTAATACTGTGGTTTTTCTCAGACCATTGTGGGCAAAATTTGATTAAGTATGTATTTTACATCAATGTGATACCCTTTCTTTATTTGTAAGGTATTTATTTCACCCAATTACACTAAAACAGACATTTATATAGTAACCATGAAGCATTTGTCATCAACTTTACAGAAGATTTACTATATTATATTTATTAATATTTAGACATGAAATGACATATCGATAAGTCCTTTTATTACGATATTACAAATCATTTAAATATTTTTTTCTGTCTAATAATAATGATGACTGAATTAACTTGAGTTTTCTGACAGAAAGGTTAAAGTGAGGTACCCAAGGCCTGACAGTAAGCCTGCACAGTGCCGAACACTTAGTTCTTCCAAACTTTATCGTTTCTAAGTGTTCCCAACTTATTAGAAGACAGAGACAACACATAGATTTACCTTATTAACTGAATCCAAGATGCAACCTGTCAAGCTGCAGTTGTGAAATGACAAGCTAAGCCCAAACAAAGTCCCTCTGGGAAGCAGGTTGGATAGCCATGGCAACTGACAGAAGGCACCTGACAAGGTATGCTACTATAACTGCACATCTCATCTCAAAAGAGCAGGTCAAAACATGCACATGCACTTTGTCTTGGCCCCAAAATTGTTATCTACATCTCTCAAAAAGACTCTGTTATTTACTTATTTGTTATACTGTTTTATCTTAAATGTTATATGCCTTGAAGCAGTGTATTTGAAGACTTTTGTGAATGAAATGAATTTGATTTTCTTGTCTCTTCCTGTAACTGATAGGTAAGTGTGTTTTTTGGGTTGTGTGGCCAATTTAGTTTGCGCTAGGTGCTTCCACCAAGGAAAAAACAATGTCATAATTAATACTCTTGAGCTCGGTCTCCACTGGGAGTCGTGACAGACCCAAGATATCACTGGAGGTGGGAGTTATGTTTGGTAAATATAATAGTGTTCACAAAATATGAACACAATGAGAGTTTTGATAAATAATCACCAATAATGTGGATACAATGACCAAATGGGTAAGGCCAAACAATAAAACAGGTAGTAAGTATGTTAAATTCGGAAAATAAAAACACTTTACTGCAATGCAGCCTTTAGAACCAGGAAAAAAACACTTGTGTCCTATCACAATATCCCAAATTTAAGACGAAGCCTCCTAGTCATTGTCGATACGATATCAAAATATTGCCCAGCCCAACTTTTGACATTGGAGATTTGTGTCATTTTGGGGTATAATATCTGGCAGCTGCAACATTTCCCCCACTAAACAAGGTCAGGGTTTCCCGCAGCAGCAACTCCCCTGCTAACTAATATCTTTGGGGAAACCTTAAATGTTTAAGCCAGGGAACACAAAGGTCAACAAAGGCATAATTTGGTTTCATCTCATAATATGTACTTATTACTTCATTTACATTTAAATGTTGTGTATTTCACATTAAGAGGAATCACAAAATACTCGCTCGTGTGTACAGTTGATATTCTTCAGCCATGCAAGCAATCCAAGTGCAAATCTGCTAACATGATCCAGCCCTATGGTGTAAGCTAAGGTATAAGCTCTTGTTGACCGGGTCACTGCTCCTGTTTTCTTCTAGCAGTCTTCAGCCATTTGACATTTTTGTTTTGTTTTGTGGAAACAAAACGTTTTTTTGCACAACTGCTCTTCACAACACAGTGATTAACAAGAGAAGAGTCTGTATTTTCTGTGTGATTCATTGTGACTCATCAGAAAGTACTTTCCCCTTTAAAGAAATCACTTAACCAAAAATCCTTTTAGTTTTCAAAGACTCAACCCCTTTACTTCTTATTTTCTTACTTCCTTTAATTCAAGTTCCTGTTTACAAGCTTAGTTCAAGTGCACTTTAAGGTTAATAAATGCATAGAAGTTGAAGAACATGCATTGTTCTGTTTTAAAATTGAGCACAAAAGTAAGCAGAAAGCACAGGTAGATCTCCGTGACCAGACTAAGGCCATGTCAGGCGTCAACACCATGTTCGTTTTTGACACAAAACACAATTATAAATTTCATTTCAATACATTTTTTATATATAGAGTAATGGCCCATTTATTGGCTTTGCCACTAACCTTTAAACATATCTAAATTACAGTATCTGCACTATGTTACACTTTTTTCTGTTATCATAATTTGCCATCGAGTGTGTGATAAGGGGTTCTTTGAGGTCTCTCTGACTAGACAACAACGTAACCGTTTGAAAGCTTGCTTAGAGGTACAAGTTGAAGCTCTGTGGTTAAAAGTTATTGACGCTGTTCTACTTACTGCTGCTGTAGCTGCTGCTTACTGTAGAAGGAGGTTAGGGGCTTGCCCTTATCCACTCTCAGGTTTACTTGAAGAGATGAAATTGTGCGGAAATTCCATGGTTACAGGTTACATGATGCAGCTAAACATCCCCTTTAGGTATACCTAGAAGTTCTTTTGAATTGTAAGTAACACGTTTCTGCCTTTTCTTGGAAGCATTCAGGTCTCTCTTTTCTTGTGATGGAGTGCCTCTTCTGTTTATTCTTAAAAGAAACCATACCATTTTTCACAAGAAAATCTAAATACTGTAATCTAAATATTGTTTGTTAGATTTGTTGGAAATGCAAATGCTGGGAACAACACTAGAAATATGTGAAAAGTCAAAGATGAAAGTGCTAATTTTATAGATGATACCAAAAGTAGATGCTTTTTCAACCTTTTTAATAAAATACTTACTTATAATATAGTAGAATAAAATAACAGATAATCTTTAAATTGTTTAAGTCATTTTTCGAGCAGAAATACCAAACACTGTGGTTCCAGATTCTCAAATTATCAATTTTTTTAAAAGAATTTGGTGCTTTTCTTTGTCATATATGATAGAAAACTGAAACCCTTTGGTCAAAATGAGACATTTGAACATGAGAACTTGGGCTTCAGGGAATTGTGGCAGTAACTTTATACAGCAAACAATTCATTCATTAATAAAAAACAACAACAACAACAACAACATATTACTCAATAATGACAATAGTTGTTTGTTTTCAGCTGTCAAATGTCAAATAAAAATAAAAAGGCAGTTCGGCCCCATCTTAAACAACAGATGTTGTAATTACTGAACAGATGACTGAACATTATTCAGTTTTTTTTACGCCTTAATGATTTAAACCTTTTGAATGAATTAAAGCAACAAAACTTGGCTGACAAAACTGTCGATAGAAACTTGGTGCCATGAATGAAACTGGTGTTTTTTGGTCTAGTGATGTACCAGGAAAAACGGTATGTTCTTCATTTTTAACATGACGCATTCTTGATTCATGTACAGTGAAACACAAAGAAACGACCAAAAGTTTCTTTAAGCGCAGTGTTTGGCAGCACAGGGAGGACCTGATTAGCATATGTATGACCCTGCAGCCTCACAGGCGACACTGGAAACACAGGCAGCTGAGGGACATAAGTACACTCGCACACAGGCTCCACTTATTCAAATGCTAAATATCCTTTTGAATTTCCCAGGCAGCCTCTCTCCCCCAATCCTACTCAGCAAACAAATGAGGATGAATGGCTTAACATGAAAGTTGGCTTTAAATGCATAACGAGGACTTTTATATTTTTACTTGATTTATTTGCCTGTTAAGGGTCTCCTTCAGTGTTTTAAAAATCTTCTTGAATGTATCAGGGACATTTTGAGTGCAGTATGAAGATTCATTACAGAACTTAACATACAAAATATACACAAACTCAGAAGCTGACCATAAATAAGCTCACAGAAAATGCTACCTTGTAGGGCTGTAACCAATGGCAACGACAATTATGGAAGCTAAAGATTAAAGTTTTGAGAAAACTGTCAATAAAATCTGCAGCTTAAATCAATTTACTTTTAGACTGAGTGGATTCTTCTCACTGGCAATGGTGGCCGAGGCTCAAGGTTTATGTGTTTAGACCTATCCGCCATGCTAGAATGATGGACAAAACATATTCAACACAAGTTCTTAGAAACAAGGTTGCAATTTTTTTGAAAAACTAGCGGGCATAATATAAACATATAGGATTGTTACATTATTGGGGAAGTCCTGTGTTTTTATGTTAATTTAGAATATCAATAAACGAAAAATGGGAACACAGAATGGGGAATTTGTGATGGTTGTCTGTCGCCATATCTTTCTTTCCCATCATGTGGCCATCATGGCAGAGTAATTAAACCTGCACATTCTTGTCTAAAAAGACTGTATTTTCTGTGGGTCAAGTTTCTATGCAGTCCAATCCTGTGGCTGCTGACAGATGTTTTGCAAGGTGAGCTTTCAGGCTCTCAAGTTACATCGAAACGTCTTCCTGTTTTCTCTAGATGTGATGTAGATACTGATTTGGCTGTCGGTGTTGGTAATTCTCATCGGCTTACTTTTCTTATCTCAAGATTATGATTTAAAGGCTCAATCAGTATACTTTTCTATAACTGACCTTAAATTGACATGTTGAATATGTTCATAACTTGTATGTAGAAATTCATGTGTTTGGTTGATCTAAATCACATATCTTTTTAACACTGTGCCATGTCGAAGTAAGGAAACCACAGGTGATCTTAATAACAGTAAAAATGTACCATAACCAGGTTGGCAGGCTTAATGGATATGTTGCTACACTGAACATATATGGCTGCCACAGTAGTTGGTACAGGTGATTCTTTTACTTAAAGGTAACTGAGCAAACCCAGTTAATCTAGGTTAAAAAATAAATGTACTGCTACTTTTTAGAATATACGGGTGCTATTGAATTTGTCCTTCTTTTATGTTTTCAGCTAAGTGTTTTGTTGGCAAGAAAATGTCTGTTATAGATACATTTTTGTATTTATAAATAAGGAGCATGAAACCACCCACTATGCTCAACTACAATATGGTTTTACAACAGGTCCAGTGTAATTTAGGGAATTCCTTGATATTTTGACATGTTTCTTTGATAGTTACTTAACCCATTTTGTGCCCTAAAGCTACAGAAGAAACAGTAATCTGGTAGTTTTGGCACGTAGCCTGTCAATGGCATTACCCACTAATGTGAATGAGGAAGGACAGCGTTGTTAGTGTGCCAGTTTTCAGTAAATACAAGTGCATGTTTAGAAACATTCCCTAGGCTATAATAAGTGAAAAAAGTTACAATTGGATTGACTTGAGAAATCTGATTCTTTTTATTAAAAAATTAAAAATAAAACCCATGTAGACCAATTTTCATAGCAGATATTTTGGCTTGCCTTATATAGGAAAAGCACCAGTGCAATTGATGATATTAAAAATGTCCACAGTCCATATATGTGGGCTAGTTCCAGGATGCTGCGATTGTGCTTGCATTGTGCTGCTACTTAATGGATCTGAACCATTGTTAAGGAAATTAGTTTCACCAGTTTTTAATACAAAATGTCTGCTGTGAAAAGAGGTCTATTGGCTCTGTTGGGAATACAAGCTGTGAAGGCTGTGAGTTTAAGCTGAGAGTGCGCTATCATGTCCTGTCAGCACCGGGTCCTCTGGGTGAGTAAGTGTTGATGTTTTTGCTGCTGAGCTATTTTGAAGCATTAGCAGCGTCTTCACCAAATTCTGCTGCAGGCAGTCGAGTTGTGCTTGAGGATATTTTACGAGAAGAGAGGTGCTGAGCCTAGTGGGCCATGCTACAGTAGGTGTTAGGGTGTATTAGTACAGGAGGGGTGCAGAGCTGTGGGTGGTCCTTGCCTCACACAGGATGAGGAAAAACATTGAGGAGCCCAGAACTCAGTGACGCTCTACTCCCACTGCTACCGGTCCACACATTTATGGCATCACAGTCCAGGGCTTGTTGGTGCTAATTTTGACAAGTGGCTTCCCTAGGTGAGGGCTTTATCTTGTAATTAGCACTGATTACCAGGTGATGATGTTGGTTGGAAGAAAGAACACCTGTGTTTGACAACAGCCTTGCTATGCACTAGAGCTGCACGATATGAAGAAAATATGTGATATGCAATATTATGCAGATATTAAAGTGAATTCAGTTCTGCTTTTCCGCTGCTTTCAATATTCTTCTAACATACAACATGGTGCTTGTTCAATTCAGTACAAATGAAGGAAAATCTGAAATTGAACATTGAATTGGATATGAAAGGCATCACAAAACAGGTAATAAGAATGACTGATATTTCTGTCAACTAACATACAAAAGATCTGAGTGTCTTTAAGATATGCCGCAGCCTTTACGCAATGTGTTTAATACGCCAGTAGATATTGCTTTGAAGAAAGAAAAAAAAAGAAAAAAAAAGTTTCACAGGAGCACAGATGTGCGCAAACTGTGATATACAAGGTCATCCTATGTGGAAGTACTGTATATGTTAAATATATTTGTCCTAGAGAATAGTATTTGTAAAGCGGTGATAGCCGAGGTGTACAGGGATAACACAGTTATGGAGGATCATTTGAAAGAATTGAAATTAAAAGGGAAATATCCATGATAGTCATTTTGTATATTGAATTTTCTTATTCATGCTTTTGTTTTCTTCTTTATTTTCCTTCATATTACATATTTAAATTTAAGTTTTTGTTTTATAGCATTTTCTATTTCAGTAGTTTCAATGTCCCTTTTCAGTTTCCTTTTTCCTTTTTAACATTTAATTATGGCCTTGTCTGGTTTTTGCCTAGAACTTTGTTGCATTTTTCTCCCTCATATCCTGTCAACTGTCTCTAATATTGACACAGGAATGCCCAAAAAATGATTTGGAAAAGTACAATATGATAATAATTTATTTTACATTTTCTCTTTTCTCATTTTCCATTTGAATTTTAGGTGGGTAAAATTATTCTCTTTATACACTTCTGTATGTAAACGCTAATTGTTGTCCACGTAAGCTATGATTGAAAAGAAACTGACACCTTATTGTAGGGTTGGGCATTGTTTGGTTTTTAACAATTCTGATTCCAATTCCGAGTCTTCCTTTCGGTTCCGGGTGGAGTTGAAATGGGTCACGTTCTTATTTCACTTTTTGGGGCAATAATAGTGGTATAAAAATGTCAAAGAAAAAATAAGCAACTGGATAATCTTTTCCCAGCCCTACAAATTGTAATAATCTCAGTTTGACATATGGCCTATTTTCTTCCCTTTGGGCAGTTAAAATAATGTTAAAGTAACCAACAGATTTAACCACTTAATCCTTAAAACTCTTTCTTCACCAAGGATTCTCAGCGAAGGATTTCCAAGATTAAACATGTCTTCTCTTATTCAAACAAATGCAGTCATCAACAGGAAAGACAGTTGAGAGTCATCATTTCTTGTGCGTGTGCGTGTGTGTCACCATTAATATTATTAATGCAAAAAAATGGATTTTCCCTCACTAGTTAGCTTTCCTTACTAAAAAAGAGTAGAGGTTGTGTGACACACAGCTCACATTAGGCTGTTGGCTTCTCTGGGGACATGCTGTACACATGTGATTCTCTGCCAGCAGGACTGTTTCATTGGTGCTCAGAAAATGTGATGCATGAAGAGGAAACAGCAAAAAGCATTGCCTGGTTGCATAAAGTTTTTTTTTTTAATGCAAAATGTTAGATTATCTAACTCCGCTCGAGTCAGTCTGTAATACAAGAGCAGCCATTCACTCAGTAAACCTCATGACTGTCTAGTGATGGCATACGCTAATTTGCCCACCTTGGGATGTTTATTCCACATGTGATTAAAAGGGCAGACTGCTGAAAATGTTTTGAAACGTCACAGGATTTTTTTGTTAGCCACTTGTGCTCTACATACCACCTTGTAAATCATCAATTGTGAGGCTATTACTCCATAGTTTTCTTTATTGTCAAGAATTCACATAAAAAGACCAGAAACTTCCTTAGCCTCTCTGTGGCACTCAGATTGGATTGCTTCCGAAGAAATAAACCTTAAAAAAAAACAGGTCATAAATGGTTGCTTCAAAACTCATGACTGGGAAAGTCATGAGTTTTGATCAGCCTTAGCAGTACTTTGTGTTTATTGCTAATTGTTAAATATTAACATGCTAAATTAAGATGGTGAACATGCTAAGCATATATGTTAAACAACATTAGGGGTGTGCAAAAAAATCAATTCCCATTCGTGAATCAATTCAAGCTCTACTGATTCCAAATTGATTTATAGAATTCCAAAATTCAGTTCTTATTTTTTTTCGTTTTGGAATGGGGTGCGTACTGTCACAGGGGAAAAGTAACTACATTTACATACTATGAAATGTTTTTTTAATTGAGAATTGTTTTTGAATCGAAAATTGATTTTGAATCAAATCTTGAGCCTAAAAATTCTGACATTTTCTGAATCGTGCACCCCTAATTAGCATGATAGTATTTTCGTTGTGAGCAAGTCAGCATTCTGACAGCATGTCCAAGCACCACTGGTCAGCCTTACATAGCCGCTAGCATGGCTGTAACCTCTCTGTGTTGACAATATAATCCATATCAGAGCAGTACAGATTTGCATGATCTCTAGAAGAGGAAACTACGACACACAGAAACGTGAATCCTAACCCCACCATCTGGCTTGAATTAGCATACCCACCTGACACAGACAGTAAGGACCTGTGTCTGTGTGCAGCTTGTTCTCAGAGCAGAGCTTTGTGAACACAGCTGTCAGGATGTGTTGGCACAAACTGAGAAGTGATGCGCTACCCACCTAGAACCAGGCTGTTAATTATATTTTTGTTTTATGTGTTGTGTAGCTTTATGCCAGTATATAGAGGCTACTAAATTCAGAGATGGGGCCAGAGGAAATTTGGCGGGGGCAGATGAAGGTAACCCTCACACCACACACACTCCTCCCCCTCTTTACCTGAGCTGAGCTTTATCCCTTCAACCTTTAACCTGGCAAACTTTGTTTTATTTGTTTTTTTTCACTCTGCAGCACTTGTTTGTTACTTCAAATGTTAAGTTATTTTTGGCACAGGTGTTGGGACCGGCCCTTTCTGTTTTGCACACCACTCTGATTTCTCTCCTTCTGGTTTCTTGTCTCCCCTCCTCCGTCCCATCCTTCAGCAGCAGCTGAACAATGAGCTGATGTTTGACAATCACTGCTTCTGTTTCTCTCACACACACAAATCTGGCATTGCTTTGTCAGTGTTTACCCCCCACCCTCACCCCTAAACTCTGAATGACTTTTCAGTACTGCCTTGGTGTGTGCATCACTTCTGCTTTAGTCTGGGTTCAAATCCACTCAATTTGTGCTTCCTATGATTCATTATGTTGTTTGTTCCTTTGTATTGCCATTAAAGCTGCCAGGAAGCATAAAGAGCCATAAAGTAAAATATCTATTTTGGAGTATAAGATGCTTCCTGTTTGAATATTTTATTTTGTTTGCTTTCTTGAGCAGGATGCAGATGACAGCTTTATATGATGCAATACAATCTTCCTCTCAAGACAGAAATGCTGACTTGCTCTTACCTCTGAATTTTCGCTTGGCACTTTAAACCTGCTTCTGATCAGATTGTTTTTCTGCTCCTCCATCAACATCTGGAAACGTGTGCTAACTGTTTGTCTCCTCTTTTTTTTTTTTTTTTTGTTCTCTCTGTTGTTTTCACTTTCAGGTGAGAATTTTGAGCAGAGTCCATTGCGGAGAACCTTCAAATCCAAAGTCCTAGCACATTATCCAGACAATGTCGAGTGGAATCCATTTGACCAGGATGCAGTTGGCATGGTATAATCTAAATATGAACATTTTTCCTTTGCATCCTGGTACAGAAAATACATGCAAAATCACATAAGTAATGATGTTTAATGCACGTAACTGTGTTCCACTGTAATGCAATACTTATAAAAGAAACATATCAGTAACTATTTTTGTTGGTCAAAAGAATAGTTCAGCATTTTGGGAAAATTTCTGTCATGATTCTTAGACATGAAAGTGGTATCAATCTTCTCACCTAAATCTCAGGAATAAGGTTTATAGTAATTAAACAGATTTTGATGTAGTTTAATGTCCCCTCACCTTTTCCTCCATCCTCTGATAGCTTCTCTGTCTCTCCTCCCACAGCTGTGTATGCCGAAGGGTCTGGCATTTAGGACACAGGTTGATTCCCTTGAGCCTCAGTTCCACTCCTTTATCATCACTAGAGAGGATGGCTCTCGGACCTACGGCTGCGCCCTCACCTTCTTCGAGGAGGTGACCAGTAAGCAGATCTGCAGTGCCATGCAGACTCTTTACCACATGCACAACGCAGAGCAGTACGACATCTTGCACACTCCCACCTCCCCACCAGGACCTGAGGATCAGCGGCAACAACACTCCCAGCCTCGTCCTGTGCTGCACGCTGCACCGGCCATCTCCCGACTGCAGCGCTTCAACTCGTATGACATCAGTCGGGACACGCTGTACGTGTCAAAGTGCATCTGCTTGATCACACCCATGGCCTTCCCTCAGGCCTGCAGGAAGGTGCTGCAGCAGCTTCACCAGGCTGTCTCATCCCCCCAGCCCCCACCCCTCCCGTTAGAGAGCTTCATCTACAACATCCTCTATGAAGTACCCCTGCCACCCTCCGGGCGTTCCCTCAAGTTCTCAGGCGTGTACGGGCCTGTGGTATGCCAGAGGCCGAGCACATGTGAGCTGCCACTCTTTGACTTTTCCATTGGTGAAATGATTAATCTGCTGGGTATGGAGAACGTTCTTCAGCTTTTCACCTGTGCCCTGCTCGAGATGCAGATACTTCTCTACTCACAGCGTAAGTCATCATCCTGCTGCTGTGACACTCAGTGTTTTCATATAACCTTTAGCATCCTGTCCCATTAGGGTGCATTGATTTCAAGTACCAATGCATCTTGCTCACGTTACAACAACCATATTTAAACAAACAAATAGACAAATAGTCAGACTTACTTTTAAATCCTGTGTATTATGGACACAATTCATTAACACTACACATGTTTTCTGAGGAGCTAGACGCAAGTATACCTCATGCATTATCTGTAACAGCTGTTTTTTGACAAGTTAGAACTCATGTTATCCGGTTTAGTAAGGCAGTCTGAAGAGATGTGTCTACCGCTGGAAAAGCATTTCAGTGTCATGACATGAGACTTGATATTCTCTGGGGACCTGGTTGTTACATGCTGGTGTAGCTTTAAGGCTTTCCTCCACGTTTGTACATTTTGGATGGATGAAAGAAGGGCTTAAATTACGATTAGTGCAAAAAATATTGTTACATTATAGATAGAAGGCAGGGTGAAAAGCCAGCCTTAATAGAGAGGAGGGAGATGCCATTGTGTGTAAAAATGGGGATAACTGCACATATTTCCCTCTGTTGTTCACATGAAAAGTAAAAAAAATTGTTGTGTCGAGAATACTTTTAAAAGTGCACTTTACAGAAAAGTTTAATCCCTGGCTCCTTTTTCCCCCACCAGACAGCTGGCCAATCATTAAGGCTTGTGGGTGTGAATGTGGGATTGTCCTTTTCGTAAAGTTACCATAATTGGTTGGACACAACCTTTTCTAATCAGACGTCAGAAAAGGTTTTTCCAAGGCTGTCAATGTAGTCTTCAGTGGCCAAAACAAAAAGAATTTGGCTGCTGAGCTCTTTGTGCAACATAACTTTCATGATCTGTTTCACGCACAAATAGGCACAGAAAAGAAGTGCACTGAAAAGGAAATATTGCACCTTGTGTCATTGCTGCACTCTCTCTGTAATCCAGCTCTATGGCCAAAATTTTAGGATTTCAAGTGTCAGGATGGATGTAGGAAGAAAAGCTGTGGCCTTAAGCTACAGCCCATGTTTGCTAAGCATGGTGAAACTATTATCCGAGTGATTACATAACCTGTTGAGTGTTTCCATTAAAGTGATGCAGCGTGAGTACCAGCCTGTGTAAATGTCGGTCCCCTCTCCCATCATAGGCAACTTCTTGAAGCAGGACTCGTGTAAATGTGTGTCTGTGTTTGATGTTCGTCTTTTGGGCTGCTAGGCTTTGCAGGCCTTTTTTGGTGATCCTTTGTGATTCATCCGTTACGCAAGAGTCTGACTGGCAGTTACTTAATCAGTTACTTAATTTTATTTGATTATATTAGTAGGTTTTTGATTAATAAAAACAACCTTTGGCAGTTCCCAGAATGCACACAGCTGATCACTGTTCATATGTGTTCATTAGTAGCAAATTCTTGGCAAAGATTCAATTAATCCAAACCATCCTTTACTAAGCAGAGCAGTATTTTTAGAAAAGGTGCCATACACGTCATTGTTGGCCATTTAAGAGAGAGAGTGTGTGCATGTGCGTGTGCGTTTGCGTGTGTGTGCTAGAAACAAGGAAATCATTGAGGACGCTGGGTCAGGCGTGGTGATTGGATCCATTACAATGGCAAGAGAAGGCAAATGGTTTAAAAAAGCGCCAGGGGCCGGGGGGAAATCTATTAGGGAGGAAAGCTGTGGTGTTGCTAGGCAACCCAGAGACAGGGAGGATGGCAATGATGCAGGATGATTATTATTGGTTGGAAGTGACATCATGCCTTTTTCTCTCCCCCCATGAGGCTGATCACTGCAGAATGTGTGAACAGTGTTGTGTAGAGTTAAGCCCTGGCAATCTTCCACTGAGAAGAAATGAGGTGTTGAAAAGACTCTCCACACTTAAACACACACACACACACACATGCACAGAGGAGAGGGATGCTCTGCAAATAAGGAGGCAAGTGTATGTTATGCACTAAAAATAGCTCTGGAGTTAGTTACTCTAATTTAAAATAGCATATACCTATAGCAAATCCCCGGCCAATTTGTCTGAAAATCACCTAGTTAGATCGTAAGTGCCGTAAACATCTTATTTGTAAATCTTTACAATCATTCCCCGAAAGAACCAAGCCGGCCTGCCTTGTAGCACCATCCAAATGTTCTTCCAAACATGCCATTTTCAGACATCCGGCGGAACATCCCATGGCGCCGGATGTTCTGGTGACTATTCAGTTTATGAATATTATACCAGACTATATATATACTATATAATACCAGACTATTACCACGCTACAAACTGAGGCCGTTTAAAGAAACACAGAACATATTTTTAACACATCAGAAAAAGAGAATAGGATCTGCAGCAGTTTCACTTCTGTGTGCTTTTGACCTGCTGTTCTGCATCACCACTCATTATGTAAACTAAACGTTCAAGCATCACTTCAAGTCCAAACTGCTACCAGTTCTCAGTGCGAACTGAGAACTGAAAATGTAAATGTATTATCTTCATGTTATGGCATGCATCTTTATATATAAGAAGCAGTACCTGACCCTTTGTGACCTGAGTTAAAGGGTTTTTTTGTTATGGTATCCTAGTTTAAGAGCAGATGGGTGATGTTAGTATTCTTGTCCCCAGTCTGGGAGAGGAATTCTGCTGAGAAGGGGGGGTTGAGGGGGAGGCCCAAGCTGGGCTGAGAGTCTTTTCTCATGGACCAGCAGCACATGACCAAATGAAGGAATGGCATTTATTTTGGAACCATACCAGGAGAGGCAGAGCTGCTACTGAATGTACAGTAGGTGTCAACAGGATAGAGCCTGAATGCAGAGGAGGAGGACTGGACACATATTTGCGTGTATTCAGTACCAACTGTGAACTCAAAGGAGTGTTGCTAAGTGGAGTGACGACAAAGGAATTTAACGTTAGTCAGAGGGCCAGCTGACAGTAGCTGTGTCACCGCTCAGAGTCCGGATCGTCCAAAAGACATAGGCCACAAAGATCCTTCAGATGACCTAGCTTCACAGAGAGTTCAGCCAGTCAAGAATTGCAAAAATGTCTTGACACATTTACAGGAGTATTTATTATGGGAAAGACTATATCATCTTTCTACCACATATTTGGTCTACAAATGCGTACTTAAGAAGATCCACTTCCTAAATTATGACACAGCTTTTGTGTCTCATTGCAGCTAATTACTTTACGGTTGGTCATTGACCTCCACTCCCACATTTAAAGAAAAGAGAATAACAAAGACAGCCAGAGTTAACACCGCAGTTGGGCGTTTCCTTTTGTGATGTTATTCCACTTTGTTCACACTGTGCTCTTAATACTGAATCCTAAATCACACGCCAGAAATCTGCTACTGCATAGCTTTCGATGGCTTTGAACTTTCCATCATGTGGTACTACAGCCAATCGGTGATATTACAGCAGGTGATTTCTATCAACAAACAGTAGAGCTGATTGATGAATAATGCAATCTAGTTACATATAACAAACAGTCATGTTGCACAACTCTTCTGTAATATGCTTTTTATAGGACCCAGTGTTTTGGGAGAATAAAGATTCATCAGGCAAAGGCAGTGTAGCCCAGAAGTTTTTTGGGGAACGAAATATGGGGAAAGGTTGTGCAACTTGTTTTGTTTTCTTTATTTTAATATGCAAAAATGCACTTTAAAAGTTTAGAGTTATTTTAAGATGTTGTAAAGTCTGCCCATCACCAGCAGTACAGCCAACAGATTTCTGCCCTGTGGGTTTTTAATCCTTTACTCTTGTCCAGCAAATGTTGAATCCTTGTTTCATTCATTGTATCACTTATCACATCATTGAACAGGCATTTGCATGTGATCGTGTTGATTATGTTGTGGAAACCACCAATCTGGTGAAAATGTTGGAGCAGCAGAAGTGTTCACTCAATATCATTACAATGACTGAGGCTTTAAAGTAATACTGAAGTCAGAAAATGAACCCTAAAATCTGAACTGTATATACATCTGGCACATATCTCTTACATGGTTACAGTCTTTCCTTAACCACTGTTCCCTTTTTTATGTATGCATAAACAGATTACCAGAGGCTGATGATAGTGGCAGAGAGCATCACGGCCTTAATGTTCCCCTTCCAGTGGCAGCATGTGTACGTTCCCATTCTGCCCGCCTCCCTCCTTCACTTCCTGGACGCTCCTGTGCCGTATCTCATGGGCCTCCACTCCAACGGACAGGATGACCGCACCAAGCTAGAGCTGCCACAGGAGGTATGAACACATTGTAGCATATTCCTGTACTTAGTTTAAACTCTCTTCATTTGGCTTATTTGAATATTTTACGTTTTGCAAAGCTGACTTTTTAAATGGTAGTAATTCCTGCTGAATTAACTGTTGCTGGATTTTCACATGAGAGGTGTGAAAAGTACTTTAGATCCACCCACGTCTATTCCCACTTCTAAAACACACAATGCAAATCAAACCTTTGTCCCTATGCACTTGTGCTCGCTTTGGTCCGTTAAGGCAGTTTACTAGATAATACTTCTTTCTGTTGCAAAATTATGAGTAATGATTTTAGTGAATAAATCCATTCTAATTATTTTTCTTTGGGTTCACAAACCTGCATGCTATGTCTCTGTCAGTGTTTTTATTTACAGTCATAACCAACAAGGTTTAGTATTGTCATGACTGACCGTTGATAGACTTGTGACTGCATTAACACAGCATGACGTTTTGTGCATTAGGCTCAAATGCAGATATATATGTTTTTCATGTTTTCTCATTCCATGTCTTCTCACAGGCTAACTTGTGTTTTGTGGACATCGACAACCACTTCATCGAACTGCCAGAGGAGTTGCCCCAGTTCCCAAACAAACTAGAGTTCATTCAGGAGATCTCAGCGGTGCTCATGTCATTTGGCGTATCTCCAGAGGGAAACATTCACTCCAGCGACAGCCAGGCCAAGTACAGAGGCTTCCGATCTGTTGACATGGTCTCTGACAAGCGTAACGGCAACCTGGCCTCGCCGCTCAACTCCTACCTGCTGAGGGAGAATGAAACTATCGCCAGACTGCAGGCTCTGGTCAAGAGGACGGGGGTCAGCCTGGCGAAGGTGAGAAATTATGTCATTTCATGACTTAAAAATGGGCTGTACAAATATATAATTAGACATGGTTGTACCTGGAACTCTTAAAATCGACTTTTAAAAATGATTGTTGAATAGTTTCAATTAAGTATAAAATAAGCCTTGCAAATATAGGTTTTAAATCCTTCTATTCAGCAGCTACATTGCAATGCAAATACATTTTCAGCTGCAATTAATGTCTTAAATATGCAACTATATTTTGCCAGCTTATAAATGATGTAGGGATGTAATGATAATCAATATTACTACATGAACTGAAAAGACAAAAAGATATCATTATGTTATTACCGTCATCATAGCAGTAAGGGATGATGAACAAAAGGGGGGAGCCATTCTGCGTCCACAAAGTGGATTTACATACATGTTTTGTCAGTACAGACAGAAAAGGAGAAAACGTTGTTTTTCATAAAAGAATGTATTTAAAAAAAAATGGAAGACAGGTGTGTTAAGTTGATTTAATCCTTAATGTACGTTGATCCTTGTCATATTTGAGTAATTATGGAGTTAATATCTATATTGAGATTTTTCTTCAAAATAATCTAATCTAAAAACATTGTAGAGATTCCTCAGTAACTGTCTTCCCATCAGTGTATTGAGCATCATGTTTATAGAACAGGTAGCAAACACCCACAGTAAGCAAACCTAAAGAGTCTTGAATATGTTTTGCTATCCATCCAAGAGACTTCATCAGTTGAAAACATCAGCTGCAGCTGCCTTTGTAATGCTGCTGGGCGATCTCGCATAGCCAAAATGACAGAAACCCTCAATAGACCCTGACATCAACAGATGTACTTGGCATCTGTGTTACACTGTCTAGAATGATGACAAGCAGGCTCATTTGGGTTTGGTATGTCTTACCAACAGTATGGTAAAATACTCTCTCTCTCTAAAGACTGATGGACGGGGAATTAGCTGACAATTAGAGAAAGTCTCTCTACGGGCAGCCTAATCAGCTTATGGACTGGTGGCCAGCTTAAACTTTCCATGAACAGATTAGCTCATTGTCTATGTATTGTGTCCCAGCTAGTAGGTCCAACCTCAGTTATAAGTATTCTTATCTAAACTCTCTACTGAATTTGATTTATAGAAATTAATCAGTGATTGAATGCATTAATGGGCCATGTCATTGCATTGCGATTTTGTTTACAGTTACGTGTGGTAGTGCTCTGTGTTACTGGAGCCCCTCTAGTGCTGGCAGCTGTCCAGCTGACCCACTGACATGCTAAAAAAGAACATGTGTTTTAGTTTTCTTTGGGTTACAGATGTCTTCCTTTCCCATAACCCTGCTGCCTCATCAGCAGCCTGTGAAAACAGTCAGATACGATAACATTAAAATTGT
The DNA here is from genome assembly GCF_013103735.1 of Etheostoma cragini. Taxonomy (NCBI): domain Eukaryota; kingdom Metazoa; phylum Chordata; class Actinopteri; order Perciformes; family Percidae; genus Etheostoma; species Etheostoma cragini. The sequence goes on along the minus strand of NC_048407.1, from coordinate 18,466,975 downwards.
TGTGCTTCTATTCTTCATCCAACTTCATTCTCACATGCTTTTTCCTGTTTTCTGTCTTTGTAATGGATGCTCAGCTGGAGGTGAGAGAGGATGCCAGCAGCAATAAGGATATGCGGGTTCAGTGTGATGAGGAGGAGCTAAAGATGCACCAGCTCAACATCCATGTGCGCGAGGTTTTCGCCAACCGATTCACCCAGATGTTCGCAGACTACGAGGTGTTTGTAATCCAGCCGAGCCAGGACAAAGAGTCCTGGTTCACCAATCGAGACCAGATGCAGAACTTTGACAAAGTAAAGTGCTATAAGCAGTTTGTTGGTAGCATAGTAAAGTGAAGGGTATTATTTTTCCTTAGTAAATGACTTTAACTTCCTCCCTTTTAATTTGCTTGTGCAGGCCTCGTTCCTGTCTGACCAACCAGAGCCCTACCTGCCCTTCCTGTCACGTTTCTTGGAGACGCAGATGTTTGCCTCTTTCATTGACAGTAAGATCCTCTGTCATGATGATGAAGAGAAAGAGCACACGCTGAGGGTGTTTGACTCCCGAGTGGATAAGATTCGGATGCTAAACGTCCGCACGCCCACACTGCGCACCTCAATGTACCAGAAATGCACAACCATTGAAGAAGCAGGTAAGGAGAAAAGATCAGACCTGAAAAACCTTGAAGGCTTTGTGGATTTCAGAAAAATTTAAAACAAAGTTTTGAACACAACAAGATTGCAAATGTTGTACTTAAACGTATTGATGTGCCTCAGGTTTCTGGGATAAACACCTCTCAGCCGGAGGATGTGGTAAGTTTGCACTGATAAAGCCACAGATTTTAGTTTTAAAATGAATAGCTTCACCATACAATCTTAACTTGAGAAAGTAAAAATTGACTTCTGTAACGTTTAATTATGGCACTGTGTAAAGCCCAACAATGTGCTTGTTTTGTAAAGCCCTTAAAGAAGACCTTAAATGTCCTATGCATTTCCTTTAATTTAAGTTTGGTTATAAGTTAAGGTGAAGTTGTAAACTTCTGACAGACTTGGAGATTTGCTGCGGTCGGGTTAACTCAGTTTGTAGAGCAGGCGCACATATATAGAGGTTTAATCCTCGACGCAGCAGCCGCAGGTGGGACTCTGACTTTTGGCCCTTTGCTGAATGTCATTCCCCTTCTCTGTCTCCTTTCATGTCTTCAGCTGTCCTGTGGAATTAAAGGCCTAAAATGCTCCAAAAATAATCTTAAAAAAAAAACTTGGAGATTTGCAGCCTTTAGTTAACTGGCTGGCTGAATTACTGTCTTGTTTGCAGACAACCTGTTTACAAAATGTAATTTAAAAAAACTCCTGAACCTCATGCCATTGGGCTTGAGAACAATAAGACTCACTTTTTATAATATTTGCTCTCGTTTTACCTTAATTGTCTCTGGGTGCCAACTTTTGTGAATTTGTGTGCAATGCATTACGTTAGATACACTAATAATGGATGGATGGGCTTCCTTTTCAATGCATTACATACAATTTTTACAAAGCTTGGTAAACATTATATTATTGCAACAATTGAAAGCGCTATCACTGATCTTTATGCTGGTGATCTAACTTGCAGCATGCAGGTATATGGGTAATAAATTCTTTTCAGAGAATCGAAGCTTTGTAACTGTAAATCTCAGCTTCAGACAATATTTGGGTTCTGTACCTGTTGGTGCTACATACTGTAAGTCATATTGTGCATATATTTTGTATATTTTTTGTTTACATTACCCAGGTGTGGGTGGGTTGTTAATCAGGCATCAGAAAATGTCCGTCTAAAGCTGCATTCATGGATGACTCTAAACTTGGTTCTTTTCAAGAAAAAGAAAACATCTATTCTGAGCCTTTTTGGTTCTGTGGGTGTTTGGGAGGAAATGTCTTTTTCTATTTTAACTTGTTCTCTTTCAGCTGTTGTCAGTTATTTTCTTAAAGAGAAAATAGTGCTTCTTCATCATAGTTATTCTAGATTCATAACACAATTAGCTACAGACAATATGAGAATCTTAGTCAGAGGATTGGTGATAAGTAGAAAAAAGGAAAATGACATAGTTTCTGACTATGGGATATTTAGGTTATTCGGCCTGACAACGTGCATTGATGACCAGACGATCTCATGAATTGTAAATTGTAAACTGGCAGTAAATTGTAAATTGCCCCAAAACCATGGACACCTAATAGCTTAAATCCTGAGAATTAAAGACTTGAGCAGATTAACAAAATGAGAAAATGAATGCATCCTATAATCTAACTGCCAACACCCCTACTCCATCTCCTCCGCAGAGAAAGCCATCGAGATGAGAATGGTAAAGATCGACCACACCGCCCTGCACCCCCACCTGCTGGACATGAAGATCGGCCAGGGACGCTACGAGCAGGGCTTCTTCCCCCGACTGCAGTCTGATGTGCTCTCCACTGGGCCTACCAGCAACAAGTGAGTATTTCACCATACTCTCATATCATCTCATATCATCAAAAATTGTTCTGTAATTTTTATTTATCATTAATTCATGTTTGACGTCTATATTAAATCTAGGCTTGACAGCTGTTTTGCGATGTTTCTCTATAACGTTGATGAAAGGTATGTTGTTTTGTGTTACAGGTGGGCCAAGAGGAGTGCTCCTGCCCAGTGGAGGCGGAGGGATCGACAGAAGCAGCACGCGGAGCACCTTTACTTAGACAACGACCAGAGAGAGGTGAGGGGTCAACACGGTGTTCTCTTCTCTCAGCTCATATTCATACAGATTGACTGCCTGAGCTTTGTTGTCTTTGTTCGTTTTGCATGACCTGTTTGCTTTATTTTGACTTCGCTCTCACCATCTTGTCTGCTCTCCCACCTTCCTCTCACACTTCTGGTCACTGTCTCTTTTCTCCGCCTCTCTTGCACTCACTCCCACATTACTCTCAGCATGTAGAGTGTTTGTTTCCGGAGCTGCAGCTCCTGCTGTTTCTTGACTACTACTGGCTCTCGCAGTCCTTCAAGCCCTGTCTTAAGTCGGTGACTGTGGACGTGGTATGTGTTGATAGTTTGTAAGGCCTTTAGGGTTCGCACTGGGGCCTCATGAAGCTGTCCACCCGTGCAGTCTTTGCCTTCCCTCTGCTACCTTCACAGCCATATTTTATTGATATACTATTTGTGTTATATTGCTGTATTATATGCCATATTACGTTATATCACACACTAAGTTCTACCATACTCTATGTTATATTGCGGCACAATACTATACATCTACTTTATACTGTTTTGTTATGATATATATATTATACATTATATTGTGTTATTCTTTACTATAATATTACACTGCTGCACTATGTCTAATTTCACTTTCTATTTCATAATGTACCATATTATACTCTATAATGTTTATATGATACTTTGACCCATTCTATTATATTAAGACTCTGCTGCTATTAACCAAACCACAATCACTTTATCTGCACCATTTAATTGTATCATTCAATGCTCTGTATAGTTCATAGTTTCTATACTATTCAGTTACAGTTTATGTACCACATACTATTTATTTCTGTTACTCTCTACACTTATTTTTATTTCAATGTTGTTTCTGTTGTGCCAACCAAATTTCCCTTCTGGTGATAATTAAAGGTGTATCTTACTTTAGCTTAGCTTACCAGCAGCTGAGCTTTATCTGATAATGCATATCACTTTCTAGAGCACTTCATGTTTGGGAACTCATAAAAATGAAATGATGCCATCAGTATAATACAATTTCTAATAATCTACTAATAATTATTTGTTTCTGAATTATTAACATTTTTTGTTTTAGACCTGAATCATTTTATTGTAATAGACTTGATTTGATAAATATTTGAAATGTTCATCACTGTCGATCATCACAGTTCTTTTTTGATTATTTTATATTTTTCACTATTTCCTTTTTTTGAGTTTCACTGCTTATATGCCGTACCGCTTCAATACCTGAAGGCTTGAGTCCAGATGATTATCACAGTAATAGTACAGCAGTTTGTTTTGGTGTCACGTTACATTTACAGACTATGTAGACTTTAGTCATTGTAGTATTTCTTCTCCCTCTGTAGTCACCAAAGATGGTGGTGAGTCCACCAGGAAGTTAATTTCTGTTTGAGTTTTCTCGGTTTCCTTTTGTGGTCAGCTGATTAAACTCTCTCCTGTTTTTTACTAGAAGTATATCCAGGAAGCCAGGAACCTGGGCACAACCATCAGACAGCCCAAACTGTCCAACCTGTCACCTTCTGTCATCGCTCAGACTAACTGGAAATTTGTTGAAGGACTGCTGAAGGAGTGCAGGAACAAGGTTTGTATATGACTGCCTGTCCTGCAGTTGTTCAGTTTGCTGTTATCTCTGCTGCATTATTTCAGTTGAAAAAAAGATTCATCACATTTGACATCTTTAAAGACGTGCACAAAGCAATTCAGAATGAGTACTGCATTGTTATAAGGTTAGCAGAGAATCTCTCTCTTTCCATTTAGTTTTTGATTATTAATCATTTTTAAGTGTGCACAAGTGTTAAGGCTTATATTACATTACATGTCATTTAACTGACACTTTTATCTATATAATTAAAGCTTTGTGTCATTATAGATTACGCTTCTGTTTGTAAATTAGTTTTCCTACTGCACAAATAAATAATATCAGGTTTGTGAGTCTGAAGTAGGTAAACGGATCACAAAAAAAATCCAGTATGATAAGTTTGATGTCTCAGTGAGCAGAACAACAGAGTGTGTGTGTGTTTCTCTGCAGACCAAGCGTATGCTGGTTGAAAAGATGGGTCGGGAGGCCGTGGAGTTGGGTCACGGAGAGGTCAGCATCACCGGTGTTGAGGAGAATACTCTGATAGCGAGCCTCTGTGACTTGCTGGAGAGGATCTGGAGCCACGGGCTGCAGGTCAAACAGGTCAGGAAAAAACAACATCAACGCAGTCACCATTTCACATAGACAAAAAAGGTTTTATTGTCATTGAACCACTTTCTGACAGTAATACAACAAAATTACACTAGTACTCCCTGATTATTAAAAAAAACAAAACAACAATCACAACAAACACAAAAGATTTACAAAATAGTTTTTTACAAAACTGATCCTTTACAGCTGGTGGACATATAGTGTGTTTTCAGCTCAAATAATGACACCAGTGTATGTTTCAGGGTAAATCTGCATTGTGGTCCCACCTGCTGCACTATCAGGAGAGCAAAGAGAAGAAAAACGCAACTCCAGGTGGTTTGGGACCTCCAGGTAAAGGCTGAAATCAGCTGATGAACAATACTTTTTAACAAATTAGTGACTCTTGTTGCAATTAGACTATTTATTTTTTCACACACCAGGTTTCATTCATGACACCGAGAGACGCAAATCTGATGGTGGTGGATCAGCCATGCCCCCTCTTAAAGTCTCCCTGATCCAGGACATGAGGTGAGGAGCAATGGAGGTTAGGGTTATGAATGGATGAATTGCTTGAGTTTCATCCAGTTTACCCAAAGCTAGATTTGAAAAGTATTAGCACTATCAGAAGAAAGTAAGTTGGACTAAGAGTGCCCTCTTGTGGTATAGTGTCAAACAATACCTATGTAGATGTTCCCATAATAATGAGCAAGAATTTAAGTTATTGCAATTAAATCATGAGTAAAAATTGTTTTTTACAATAGGCTGCATTTTTACACTTGTGTCTCATCACGTTCAGAGGACACAATTTAATAGCAGATTGACTTCTCCCCTCACATAAGAAGCAATTTAATTTAGGGTTTGTGGCGATATGTTTGTCTGTTTTGGTTGAGTGACTAAAACATTTTTCAGATCCCGGGTCTCTGATGAATGAGAGATTCTTAGAGCCCTTATAGTATTACTTGATAAATGTGATGCTTCACAGTTTTTAGTTATAGTGGCACTTTTTCTGTTTTCTGTTGAACATCCAAGTAAATTCAGTGTTATACATATTATGAGCACACATATCTTACAATAATATTTACTTTCTCGAAATCAGTAATTACAAAGGCCATGCATTTATGCCAGATTAAAAAAAGTTAAAGGAAGACACAGATTTAGTCCAAGTCTTTTGATATTAGCGGTGCCATTACAGACAAAGCTTGGTTCCCTTTTTATTATAATAGACAGTGAGACAGTGAGATATGTGACTGGTAATGAGTGGAATTATGCATAAATCACTAAGCCTTTCAATGACCCTGTGTGCTCTCGCAGCACACCTGTGTGTGTGTGTGTGTGTGTGTGTGTGTGTGTGTGTGTGTGTGTGTGTGTGTGTGTGTGTGTGTGTGTGTGTGTGTGTGTGTGTGTGTGTGTGAGTCAGAGAGTGTGTGGCTGTGTGGCGGCCATCACTGTCGTAATGTAATGTACCATAACCAGCCAGAGTTGAGGAGTCAGGGCTTGGAGGCGCAGAGTGTAACACCACGTTACTTCCACCCTAATTACCAGACCCCTCCGCCAGTCTGGCTGAGAAAGAGAGGAGGGGTCACACTTCTGTTGCCATGATTGTAAACTGTCACAGAATCAACCATCAGACCCCATTGGTGACTTTTAACAATCATACATTTTCTTAACAGGCAGTACAATATTTTTTGTTAACTAAAAATGATGAGTTAATATTAAAATTGCTCAAATACTTAAGTTAATTAGAGATGATGGCAACTCAATTGCATTACCTTGTGTTTTCTAGGTAAAATGTTACAATAATAGTCCATTGTAGTAGATGTTTTCCCCTGTTGCCACGGAGATAACGTGCAGAGAAAACTGGGTTACTTGGAGTGAGGGTGGAGACAGGGAGGGGGATGGAAGTTAGGGGAGGAGACATGAGGAGCTCTTAGCAGACAAGGCTTATGGCACAGGTGGAGTGGAAGGGAATGTGTCTGGACATCCTAGACTCGAGGGTGGCTCTGAGCGATGACATTAAGCTTCGTCTGTGGTTATAAATGCCTCCACAGAGGCACACGGAGCTGTTTCTTAGACTCGGGGTGGGTAATATTTGGTAAAGTCAGAATCATGATGACAATTAAGAGATAAAAAAACATGAATATTTCACATATATCCACAAGTCATTTTTGAATAACGTGTAGTGCAGTAATGATTTGTTGATTCATTATTTAATTGATTATGTGAGATGTATCAATCAAAAATACTAAACATCAGAATTTATCGATTCATAAACAAGTAATGAAAATAAATGTTGATAGCAGCCCTAAACATTTGCTTGTCATCTGTTTAGACCACAGACTTGTGTATTACTATCTATACATGTTGTCATATCACCATGCTAGTCCACTGAGAGATTTAATGAACGAACTGAGCTAAATAAAAGTACTGGATTGATGTATTTCGCCAGTAACAAGTTCTGAATTGTTCATATATGCTCCTATCAGAACTAAACCATAAACTGCATGAAAATGTGCATCAACTGCATTCAATATTATCTGGTATTATTCTGCATTTTATGCCTTTCTTAAATTTTTTTAAGCAATGTCTATAAAGACACTTTTTCTGTCACTAGATGACATTTATTGGCCCAGTGTTTGTATTATTAAAAGTGCCGTGGTGAAACCCACATATTGGACACAAAATTTCTCCTACTTTAATTTTCACATGATGAAAATGATCTTTGCTTTTGAGTTTACGTATGATCAGCGACCTTATCTGACCTCTCAATCTATCATTTTTATTTGCAGACACATTCAGAACATCAGTGAGATCAAGACAGATGTGGGCAAAGCCAGAGCCTGGGTTCGCCTCTCTATGGAGAAGAAGCTGCTCTCCAGACACCTGAAGCAGCTGCTTTCAGAGCATGAGCTTACAAAGTGAGCTAAACAAAGTTTTGTTGTCTGTCCCAATTTCAGTATTAGTTAATAATCACTGCAGCATTTTAAAGAGCTCTGAGTTTCTTAAACCACCTCTTCTCTTTTTAAATGCTGACATGAATCCGTGTTTGTGGAGGACTGTCTGTCTCATATGAAATGAAGATGATGTGTGATCTACCAATTCATAATACATTAACTCTTTTGAAATTGCAAAGCATCATACTGTAGTCTACCCAAGCTTAAATCATTCACAGCCTTCTTCATAATTGATATCTGAGTGGTGAAGTGGGTCAGGGGGTTTTCTGTCTGTCTTTGTGACCTTCCATGCCATTTGCTCTACTTTATTACAAACAGTAGCTCACTTTGTTATCCAAAACTGGTTTATCATCTATCATGCTGCTGACACTGTTGAGGAATGGGTATTTGTTGGGCAACTTAACTATTTTAAAAATAATGGAAATTCTTTAATTTTGTGGGTCCAAGCATTAATGTATTTTTACACTTTTCTCAAACAATCTTCCTTTTAGAAAACTGTACAAGCGATATGCCTTCCTCCGCTGTGATGATGAGAAGGAACAGTTTCTCTACCACCTCCTGTCCTTTAACGCTGTGGATTACTTCTGTTTCACCAACGTCTTTACAACCATCAGTGAGTGCTATTTTGATGCCAAACAGCACGACAACACTGTACATAAACTACCAGTTTTCCTCCTGACATTTCCCCCCTCTGTCACCCAGTGATCCCCTACCATGTGGTGGCTGTTCCCAGTAAAAAGCTGGGTGGCTCCATGTTCACAGCCAACCCATGGGTGTGTGTTTCTGGCGAGCTCGCAGAGACCGGAGTCCTGCAGGTCCCCAGAAATACTCTGGAGATCACTTTTGAGGTTGGTGCAAATAACAACTCCACTTTATTACAACTTGGATCTTTATTTGATAGTTTAGTCATCATTTCTGTTGGTTATTATTTCAGTGTATCCACAGTAACTGAAGTCTAAAATTCAAGAAATATTGATTGGTTGAAAGATCACATAGGTTGTAAACAAGCAAACAGTTTAACCAAATTATTTACGCCACTTTTTAAAGTAAAACAAAAAATGAGAGGATCTGAAATATCAATAATAATACATTTTATAGCACAGAAAGTGTGCAATACAATAGTACAATACGTCAAAGTTGATCTTAGACCTCGGCCTTTTTCGGTAATCATTTTCATATTTCTAATTTCAATTATTATTTAGTTTGCAATTGTTTTCTCTTTCAAAAAACTGGTGGAAAACTTGTATGATTCATTCCTTTTCCTGCTGGACAACAATCATAGAACAAAACGATACAAAATAAGACCAAGTTGTAATAAACCAAAATTATCCTTTAACAATATGAGCAAATGTCTTGTGTTTGTGAATATTCTTTTTGCTCTGGGTGTTTAATGTCACCATCCTTACTTCTCTCTCTCTTTCAGTGCCAGAACTTGGGCAAGCTCACCACAGTGCAGATGGGTCACGATAACACGGGTCTCTACGCAAAGTGGCTTGTAGAGTGTGTTGTGGTCCGGAACGAGATCACAGGGCATACTTACAAGTAAGCGTGTCTTTTGAGATAAATGTGCCTCCTGTGGTATGTTTTAACCACGTGGTTAAACAATGAAAACAATGCATTTGTTGTGTAGGTTTCCGTGTGGCCGGTGGCTGGGGAAGGGCGTGGATGATGGCAGTTTGGAGAGGATCCTGGTGGGAGAGCTGATGACCCCCAGCACAGAGAATGATGAACGGATGTGCCGCACCCCCCCGATGCAGCAGTCCCCTGGGATGATGAGGAGGTTTGTTACCATCTCGCCAAGCAGCAAACCAAGTAAGTTAATCAACTTCACAACCATAAGTCATCTGTATCAATTCCTAAATAATAGTGGTGTGTAGATGTTTTTTGTTATATTCTAGCTAAGCGTTAATATGTGTCTCCAATTTGGAATTCAACTGTAAACCTAAAGGTCCCATGGCATTAAAAGTTCACTTTTTACGAGGTTATTTAACATGAATATGAGTTCCCCCAGCCTGCCTATGGTCTTCCAGTGGCTAGAAATGGCAAAAGGTGTAAACCGAGCCCTGGGTATCCTACATTTTGGGAAAGAGACTTCCGATACGGTATTAGGGGAACACTAAGGTCTATATAAAAGCATCCAAAGTGCACCATGTCATGGGACGTTTATATTATATATATATGTGTGTGTGTGTGTGTGTCTATATATATACATATATATATATACAGTTGTGGTCAAAAGTGTACATACACTTGTAGAAAATCACAATGTTATGGCTGTCTTGAGTC
>NC_048407.1:18447512-18456750 GCF_013103735.1 Etheostoma cragini | reverse complement strand
ATATATATATATATATATATATATGTTTATGTATATATGTGTGTATATATAATATGATATCCCTTTGTGTGCTTGTATTGTCTCACACAATCTTTGTTTGCCCTTTTTCTTCACATCCAGAGTTAAACACAGGTCAGATCCAGGAGGGAGTGGGAGAGGCCATCAATGGGATCGTGAAGCACTTCCACAAGCCGGAGAAGGAGGTGAGAGACAGCAGTCTAGACGGGCCCCAACATGTAGTTCTATTATTCATAACAAATGAAGAAAAACAGCTTGCTGCTGTGGTGGTCCCAAAGCTTCTCTGTAACTGTGGGCATGTGTGGTGTAATTCACATTAGAAACATATAAAAGGAGAAGGTTATCTGTTTCTCAGAAGTTGACATTATACTTCTTTTATGGCCTGGAATTATTTTGTAATAACGGCACCTATATAAAACACTAATAATAATTACTTATTAAGGCACATAGGTCGATAATTATACTTCAGAGGAGATGGGTATTGTTACTGTTGATTACACGTTTTAAGAAGGATTCATTGTGTAGTCAAAGTACAAAGGATTTTTACAGGGAAATTCCCTTCACGCTTTACATCTCCTCTTTACAGTGCTGACAGAACAATGTAAGGAGACTGTTATTAAAGTTGTTATTTTAATAGACATAACTCAATCTAGAAAAGCACTCCGTTTAATTGTCATTTGTTAAAAAAATAAATAGATAAAATAACAGCCTTGTAATGAGTTTTCACCTCGTTTCCCTGTTGTTTTTGCACAGAGGGGCAGTCTGACCCTTCTCCTCTGTGGGGAGTACGGCCTTGTCTGGGCTCTGGAGCAAGTTTTCCAGCACGGTTTCAAATCACCCCGACTCTTTAAGAATGTCTTCATCTGGGACTTCTTGGGTAAAGACTTTATATCGTAACTCCTTTACATTACTTGTGCCCTTAAAGTGATATTTCAAACAAATACTTAATGTTTTGCCTATCAAGTGTCTCTTCAAACAGACCTTCATATTACTGTGGAATCATTACTGTGTAAATGATTTATATTTTATGTACCCTTTTTTTGCTTAAACAGAAAAGTCACAAGTTTATTTTGAAAGTGCTGAGCAGCGGGAGGTGACGCCAGATGAAAACTGGCAAACCAGAGTGCGCCACTTCTGCCGCTTCATGCGTGCCATCAACAACACATCCAGAAACATCGGCAAGGACGGGAAGTTCCAGATGCTCGTCTGTCTGGGTGCAAGGTAGGCAGACAGCACTCCCTAACCTCCAGACACACATTTACATGGACTGTAGTGATCATGTTAAACATTTGTTTCAGGATGTTTAGGTGTCAGAGGGGATGCAATGAACCATGTGTAGTAATAAAGTGACAGTCCCCTCCTCAATATACTTAAAGTCCCCCTCCACTCAAAAACCTGTTTTTCTTATGTTTATATCACCTAAAAGGTCTAACCTTGATCATACTAATTTTTAACTTTGCAAGGAGAGGCGTTTTCATATTCTTCTCCTAAAGAGAAGAAGGAGGTGTCTGCACACTTCCCTTGAATCTGAGTTTAAAAAATATCACTGTCAAGTTCAATTAGGTACGTCACTAATCCTTAAACCAATCGCTGTTTAAAACGCAAAAGTCAGCAAGGAAACCTGAATCATCCAGCGCATAGCTCCTCATCGGATTCTGGATCTGACTGACCCATGGTTCAGACAGGACACTCTCCTGCTGAAATGTCTTTTGGTGTCGACACTGAACCGCTAACATTTGTGGATGCTTTGTTCTGTATCTGACCCTTCATCCTGACCTGCAAGGGGTCAAGTGACAATGATCACTCTTTTTAGGATTCTTGAAGTACATGGGGATACACAGGGATGACATTTGATATTCAAAACAACTAATTAATTGAAAGAATTTAGATTAATCAGTAATGAAAATAATTGTAAATTACAGCCCTTCACATTTTCAACAAGCCTTAGGAGAGGGAGATATTTTTATCTACAGTATAATATGGTTTTTCCTTTAAAATGAGCTGTTACACCGCCGTGGATTTAAATTATTTTTAATTGGAAAATTGCTAAATACAGTAACTGCTATCAGTCTCTAGTGTTAAGCTGTTATGTTGAATTCATGTGTGGATTCTTCTCTCAGGGACCATTTGCTGCATCACTGGATCGCTCTGCTCGCAGACTGTCCAATCACCGCTCAGATGTACGAAGACATCGCGCTGATGAAAGACCGCTCTTTGGTAAACTCTCTGATCAGAGTACTGCAGACTCTGCAGGAGTTCAACATCACCCTTGAGGCTTCGCTTGTCAAAGGTGTTGGTATCTAATACCAAACCAACTTCCCACCAGTTGTACCTGACCAGGACGATCACTGGGGACCACTTAAAAGAATAACTGAACTTTTATATGCAGGAAAAGACTTGAACAAAAGACATTTTCTGGCTTATATCAAAGCTACTGTTACATTTGCCATATATAAAGTAAAATGAGCCTTTCCAGATATGTTGTTATTTTTTATCCTCAATGACTTTGCCATTAGATGTTAAAAATATGTTTTCTATAATGAACCATCATTTTCACATTATTGATGATGAATGACTTGTGCTATAATGTTTTATTGAAACTAAATAATTTCATTGTTATCATGAACTGCTGACAATGGCTATATTTAAGGGAAAGCGAGGATCAAAACTGTTAATATATTTTCAAAGAAAAACAGTATTATTTTATTAAATCAGTCAAGTTGCTTGCTCTGTTGTCAACTCAGATTCCAATGTCATTATGCAGAGTTTAAAGCAAATGATGTAGAAGTATGCTTCATAAGTATGTGTATGCCAGGAGGTTTGTAGTGTGGAAAAAAGTCTCACTTACATAGAAGTAAAACAGCTGTTACATTTGGGCCTTTCACTGAGAAATGTACTAGTGTTCAGGTCTTTTACATGGAATACCTTCAGCAGAGAAAATTATCCTTTTTGCATGATAGTAAGACTGTGTGGTTGAATCCTGTTTCTAGTGATGGACAGTATGTTCATTTGGATAACGGAAAATACCCCAAGTATTTAGCTTGAGTTCCAGACATGAGTACTCTAAGAAATGCTTGACCCAGCTTTCTGTGCAAAGTAGATCACAATGAAAGGCTTCATGTAAATACCTACAGCCAGCCCTTTCTTCTATCAACATCCCAACCCTGACACTACATCTGCCCTCTTCTCTGAATAAAAACAGTGTGGTGACCTGTGTAGACTTCTCGTGATGAAGGATGATCTCCTTCTTCCCATGTGAGAAGCAAAAAGGACAGCTCTTTCCCACTCCTGATTTTGTCATCATGGTTTCTTGCTATGCAATATCCACAAAAGAAAATTCAACCCCTCTACAAACTCCACACCGGGGTGTCTTGAGGTGTTACCAGGCCCTCCACCATTACATACTTTAAACTTTACTGTGCAAAACAAGAGATTTAATATGTGAAGGACTTCTTTTCTGTGCCAACCATGTCTGGAATGACTTTTGTACTCGTCTGTGTAAAACCCACACATGAGCATCTTGGGAGATATATATTTTTGTTTTCCAATACTGTTGTACATTTGTTGACATAGCTGTGTAATGTAGTGTTTACTAAGTGAGCAACAGTGTACAGTGTAAAAATATATTAAGAATAAAGCATCTGTAATGCGTTAACCTGGATTTAATTGTATTAGAGTCAACCATTTTTTTTTATTAATAGAGGTATATTATTTGTTATATGTGCTTTCTCAGCTGAGAAAATGTAGTCACAAGGTTCACTGGTTTCAGCAATAAAATGCAGATAGTTTCTGGTTTTATTAGTCTTCAGTGATAGTAAAGTGGATACCTATTGTCTTATCATTGTGGAGATAGTTCTGGCAATGCTAGACTAGACAAAACAAGCAATTGGGCTTTGGAAAATTGGGATTTAAAAGAATAATCATGAACTAAATTATTCATTTAATTCAATTTCAATTCAATTTTATTTATATAGCGCCAAATCACAACAGCTATGTCATTGCGCTTTTCATAAAAGAGCAGATCTAGCCGTACTCTATGATGTTATTTACAGAAACCCAAGAATTTCCACCATGAGCAAGCACTAAGTGACGGAGGCAAGTAAAACTTCCTTTAAAGAGGCAGAAACCTTGAGCAGAACCACGGCTTAGGGAGGGCGGTCATTTGCCTCGACCGGTAATGATGATAATAATATGCAGATGAATCAATAATGAAAATAATTGTTAGTTGAAGCCCCTAGTCAAATTTAAACTGTTTTGGACAACTTTTGCTTTACTTATTAAATACAAAATATCCTAACATTATAAAACTGAATTTTCCATCACTTTTATGTTAAATAAATCAGTTGAAGAATGAATTTCCTCAGCTGAGAAAATGTAAACAAACTTGTTCGCGCCATGTCAAATAGCATTTTTTTTTAAAGCATTAGGCCAGGTGGTTTATGGGATTTTGAGTTTTAAAAAATGCCGTTAACAACTGTGACGGCACAGTGAATTCCCGCTAGTTCACTACGCCTCCCATCATTCATGTCTTTTGAAGAGTACGCGAGGAGAGCAGCGATTGGTTGAATCCAGGTTCAAACTCAACGGCTCCACTCCTTATGTGGTCATAGTACGCTCAGCCCTTTCATTCCGGCTTTTTATGCTAATGATATTCTAATGACAGCTGTATGCAGTAGTAGTAAGAGCATGCGCAGTGCGAGAAAGGAATACGGCGAAGATTCAAAGTTTTTGTTCAGTAAGTGCACTGTTATTTCTCTTGTACAAAAATTACATTTGTTGAATTTGACTGTTTTGTTGTTTGTGAACAGACTGATTGTGATGGTGTAGTTGTAACCTGACGTGTTCGCTTCTAGTTGTTGCAAGCTAACGTTAAATGTGCAAAGACTAACCGACTCGACAATGGGATAACGTGGAAGTGAACGAGAGCGTGGCGTGGTAATGGTAGCATAGTCGGCTAGCTAGCATGCTAACAGCTAACAACAATGAACCATATTTGGCGCTCTAGCGGGCAAAAGTTTGAATTTAATGGGAAGGATGCGTTCATCGCAACTTTTTGTACTTTATCGAAATAGTAACAACATACATGCATTGTACAATGTTAATATAGGTGTGTTATTTAGACAGGCGTGTTAACGTTACACATAATTCAGCGAATAGCCCGTGTAGCTTTTTGTTTCTTCACTTCAAAAAGCGCTGCTGCCCGCTTTTTGTTTCGAGTTTTCGCTGCAAACAAATTCACGGCTAAACAATGTCTAACATCAACTATATCCATTATCTTTGTGCTAGCAAAGTTACAAGCATATTGACCGATTTTCAGAAAAGACAGTGAACTATAGTAAAACGCTATGTTGTGGGCGGTGTAAGGTTTCTGCGATTCACCTAACGTTAACGTAGCCAATGCTGTGAGGACTCGGGAGTGTTTGAAAGTTTACGATCCTGCATCATCAGTTGATCCCGCATCAAATGTGACATAGTTGGTCCGTTTTAAGTCTTTAACACAACCATTAACATCAGATTGTAACGTTAGTGGAATGTCGGTTTTTGTTTGTTTTGGTGTTCGCGTAATTCGGCTTTTAAATTCCTTAAGATGCCTGGATGCTATTGCTTAAGTTAGTTATACTTTTTTAGTTGTTGGACAACTAACTTTATATGCAAATTACTGCTGCCTTGAATGAGTTTAATGCAGGATATGTTAAATGTATAAGAGTGGCTTGGTTGTAACTGGGTGTGCGTGTAGGGACCGCCCCCTTTTCAGTAGTAGAATACACAACTGTCTGCAGACATCAACGGTCCTTCTAGTCGGGCCACTTACCGATCTTTGTTTTACCTTTTCAGGTCTTTGCTATAACCCCTACCAACAGACAGACTATGTTTGGCTTTCACAAGTCCAAGATCTACCGGAGTAACGACGGCTGTTGCATCTGCAAGACCAAGTCATCCAGTTCACGCTTCACAGACAGCAGTCGATATGAAGAGACATTCGAGCTCTGTTTTGGGTAAAAACTCATTTATTTATATTGTACGTTTGTAATGTTTTAATCGGTGTGTGTTGCATGTGTGTGTGTATAAACAGAAGGTCGAAAATATGCATTAGGGTGTTAAACTTTCATTTCATTCATTTTGTAAGGCTGTCAGAAGATCGTGTTGGAGACATTTGCAATGCCTGTGTGTTACTGGTGAAGAGGTGGAAGAAGCTACCTAATGGCTCCAAAAAGAACTGGAACCACGTAAGTGATGTCTGCTTACAGCCGTGGGAATCTTATTCGTCCAATTGGGGTGTTATGGCTTTAATCTGACTTGACGTTTTGCCTGACCTGCTTTAGGTGGTGGATGCCAGAGCTGGTCCAGGCTTCAAGATGACAAAGCCCAAGAAGACCAAGAACAGTGATGGAAAGAAGAAAAGCAAGCTAAAGAAGATTCACCTGTTAAAGAGACAAAGTAAGTAGCTTAAATGTTAGTGTGAGATTTATTCTTGTATTATCAATAGATTTGGCAATATTCAGACAAGGAATATTTGTTGACTTAAAGTTAAAGTGGAATGCTTAGAAAGTGCCTAATATCACGGCCAATTTCACTCTGTCAGTCTTGGGTTTGGTGTGTATGGTTTTCTTCTCAGCCTGATATTAAAAATGACTTTTAGCAGCATCTTGTGGCTTGATTGCTATGGCCATTTTCCCTATTTTCTGACAGTCTTTCTAGAAAACAGAATGTTAATAAATAAGCATACTTTGTAGTTGCACTAGTTAGAATCAATATTGTTTGCAGACTACTTTCATTCTGTTTTGTGCGCTAAACATTAAGTGTAATTGTTTTTGTTTTTTTTGTTTTACAAGCAGACTCTGATGCCCACAGCACGACCTCCAGTGTGTCTCCTGCACAGTCCCCCAGTTACAGCAACCTGTCAGATGATGGCTCAGACATCGAGTCCAAACAAAGACGCCCGACTCCCTCTATCTTCTCTTTCCTGGACCGTTTGTACTGGAAAAGGTAAGGCATCTCTGAACAGCTTTGTGTTTGACAATGTAACGGGCAAAAAATCTTAAGCAGTTTTGTGTCTTTTAATATGATTAATAATGCTAGGGGTCGTCTTTCATCTTCCCCCCTTTAGGCAAAAGGTGTGCTGTGGGATTGTCTATAAGGGGCGGTTTGGAGAGGTGATTATTGATCCTCGACTCTTCAAGCCCTGCTGCAGTTCCAAAAAACTGGCGTCCACACAAGTGGCCGCACACCTTCCAGACACACTTCCTCCACAACTGCCAGAAGACATGAAAGAAACCTGGTGATTGCTTTTGTTTAATCCCCCTGTAGGGTTATCCATGGCATCCTCCTGGATTTGTCTCCAGTGGCAGACCTCCCATTTCCACTCACCCAATTAGATCAGTTAGTTAGTTCTTTACTATGTAATGTTCCTTTTTATATGGGTATTTTTTAACTTTTGTATAGAGTTGATTTTTCTTCTTCTTTTTTTTTATAGAAAACCAAAAGGAAAAAAAAAAACGTATTATGGGCATTAGTGTTATTTATAGGTTGAGGAAGCAAATTTTGTCAAAGCTCCAGTTCTGATTTGGAATTGTTTTTGTTTATGTATTAAGTGATCAACATTGTAAATATTTTGTCACCTTTTCACACATATCAAGACTGTTCTATTTGTTTCCATAATTTCTCATTTTAAGCGTGCAGATGAAAGTCACCAGCTATTCTAATACCAGCTTTCCATTAATGTTGGAGTTGTTCTTCAACGCTGCAGCAATGTTTTGTCTTATGTTAGTTTCATAGTGTGAATGCGTGAGTCTGTAGGATTTGTTGTACACAAATGGCTGTTGGTCACCCCAGGAATCATTAGGACAACTGTTCTCAATGAATTTAATAAGCTTTTAATGTGTGTATAGATAAGAACGCTTAAGCATGCTACAAGTTTAAACCACTCCAATTAGATTTTCCCATCAGTTGGTGCACATTGGCTTGGCTAGATGTGGTTAGACCATGCATGCAGGACATTCCTCTGCCTTTTGGAATAACAAGTGATTTTATTTATTTCTTTTGTACAGCCTTTAATGAATTTACAGTGCATGTTGTAAAGCAAATGGATTTTGTAAATACAAAAAGGTTTTGCTCTTGGTACATCAAACCTTCTAAAATTACAGGAATAGCAAACCACTACTTCTGTAAAGATTTGTGTGTGTGAAAGGGGCTAAAAATGTACTTTTACACTAAGCCAGTTGATAGGTTTTTTCACATTTTCACATCTCGTTTTCTCAGGCATATTTCATTTTAAAGGTGTGCAAAGCTGTAGCTTGTGTTCTGCAGAAATATGTGTAAACTGCAGGGACAGGTAAATGGTTAATTGCAGCAGCAGTGAGCTGCAATACTCCTTTTTTATTGCTAATTCCATGCAATGGTCAGAAACAGAACCTACAGGAAACACATGACCTATGTTTTTTGGTTAGTCTACATTTTTGCTAGAAAATGCTTTTAGAAAAAAATGTGTTTGCCATTTCCGTGATCTGTCTTCAGAAGCAATTGTCGAATTTCAAACTATGCAGACATTTTGAATGTGAGAAATGCTCTGGGGGGTGTCTATCACTCACGCTATAACAGTTTAAAGTGGTGGATTGTTATTCAACCAAACTGGCTTGTAAAAAGCATTTATTATTTCAGCAATGACTTTCCTAATCAAAATTCATAATTGTATCAAGATATTTCTTGTGTATGTAAAGTAAAAAAAATAATGCTTAGATTGCACAGTTTTAGCCATGGTGCATACTGTCTCAAATTAATACTGTAATGATGTCCTTTTTTTGCATTATTGTAATCAATCTCAAACTTCCTGAAATGACAGGCAATGGTCTGTGAAGTTGCTTAATATATAAACATTTCTGCGGCAGGGTAGTTAAATGCTGAACATGTTTTATGATTTAATTTTTGTTATTAAAAGGAGGAATACTGCTCCCTTTTAAGCTGGGAAATAAGCTTGTTTTTTGTCCTTAGGGAGTTGCCATATCGTTTTTGCGAGGTACATTTTGGGATGTAAGATGTGCCTTAATGAATTACCTGACCTTGTCATTATGATTCTCATGTAATTTATATTTATTTATTGCAAAACCTTTTTCTTTTAAACTGACATTTTGATAATTGATGTAGAGCCTTTCAGAAAGTCTTTTTGAATTGTGTGCACTTCCTTCGAACATGCAATGTAGATGTTTTTGTAATACTTTTTTTT
>NC_048407.1:18423810-18443810 GCF_013103735.1 Etheostoma cragini | reverse complement strand
TCAGAGAATTATGTTGCAAATTCTCCAATATTCATATACAAATCTAAAATTGATGGCAAAATGAGGGGTGACAGGTTCAAGCTGGCTCCTGTCACTGAGCTTTTATCTGCAGCAGCAACATGCTGTGGGAAACGGATCTCCGTGTCCCAGGGGACAAAATAAGTTAATAACTGCAACACTCGGGTCTATGTGGTCTGTGTCCCAGATTAGTCTGAAGTGCCTTTGTTTTGTCTTCTTGACTGAAGTCAACTTAAATGCGAGTACTTTCCACTCCATCGGGTCTTGGCAACCCTTTTAAATCCTGTGGACCTAACCACTCAGCTGTGACCCATCTATATATATATATGCAGATTCATCTCATCTCATTTTTCTGCTCGAGGCATTTAGTATGTTGTACATACTAGATGAGCTTGCGGAGCTTTGTTTTTTTTTAAAGGAACAAACTTTTGAACAACTTTTCCTCTGCCTACATACTTTTAGTATTGCTAAAGTGCTAATGAAAAAACCCAGTGGTTGATGTTTTGGGATTGTGTAAGAGCGTGAGAACAATCAATGTCTTTGAGGATACCAGACTAATCTCTCAGTGTGTGTGCCTTTGTGTGCAGCCGGTCAGTCACTGTAGGAGAGTTTCATTGTGTACCTCTCTCCCTCTTTCTATCCCAGAGGGCCTCAACTGTATGAATAAGGAGCACGGCTGCGCCCACATCTGCAAAGAAACACCCAAAGGAGGTGTGGCCTGTGAGTGTCGTCCAGGGTTCGAGCTGGCCAGGAACCAGAGAGGCTGCATCTGTACGTGCTCAATGGCATAAAGCTGCCTTTACACTACACACCTACAGTTGGCTTCAAATGTTGCACTGTAACTATGCCTTATGGTTGCATGTTGTTGACCCTGCAGTAACTTGTAACCATGGCAACGGGGGCTGCCAGCACACATGCGAGGACACAGAGAACGGTCCCATATGCAGGTGTCACGCCAGGTACACCCTGCAACCTGACAAGAGGTTGTGTATAGGTAAGCACACTTAGTTGTTACTTTACACTGCAAATGCAAAACATTTTTTGTCATTTTCTGTCGTCTTTAACATTCTTGCATCCATCTTTAAAAACTACTCTTCAAAAGCATATCTAAATCCTCCGATTGGTGTAGCCATATACTGTCTTTTAGTCCAATTGACTCACCAGTAGCTAAATCATTTTCAAACACTATGCAGCCATCATTTAACTCACCCATTATTGCAAATTCTTGCAAAATAAGATTTTAAACAAGTATTTATAATTTCTAAAACAGTTTCCAGAGATACCCAAGTTTTCAAACTAAATTTTGGGGAAATGTATATAAAATGATGCACAAGTTATCTAGAACATTTAAATGTAATGTTATGGTGTAAAAAATGTAATGAACGTGAAAGTTCATTCTTGACTTTGGTAGTTTTTTGCACTCATTGTCCACTTACCAGCTTTTTCCGCACCTTACGGTCTTTGTCGGTGGATTGATTAAAAAGAAATACCGTGAGATGTGGTTGAAAGCTTTGGAGAAAGTAGGTAAGTGGACCTTATGATTTCTTTGTCAAATGGAGTCCTGCGTTTAATTAAAGAGCTTAAACCAGCTGATAATGTACATTGTGCTGAAAGTTTGGAAGATGATTGCAACAAACCTTAAAGCTACTGAAGGGATTAGTTTTACAGTGTGTCTTTCACATTTCTTCTTGGCACTCATAGTTCAAAAAGAACATAATTAACCCCAACTGTCTATCAGTGCTGGCTAGTTGTTTTTTACACAAACAGAAAAGGTTTGACATAGGAATGATTTTTGTTTTGGGTTTAGTAACAATAATAAAACATTAATAATATTTCTTTCCTAATAATAAGAATAATTCCTGTTGGGAATATAACAAATCTAGACTTCATCTCAAGATGTGCACATTGCAGGAGGAGCTTACAGTATGTTGGATTTTGTTTCTTTAGTAATGCGGAGGAAATCTTGATGAAAAAATGAAAACACAGCAACTGGGAACATCTCTGTCTCAATGTGTGCATTTTTCCACACAAGGGTTATGATGAATAAGGATCAGCAGTCAGATATTGGGTAATATCTCTCCCTCTGGCAGCAGTGTGTGTGTGAGGTCCATGCTGTTGTCACAAGATTCACTTTACTGATCTGTTGTATTATCAGACACACACCAAGCCACTGCAAGCTGAATATCTCAAGTGTAAACATGCATCTGGTTACTGAAATGTGACCAACAACACCCGGAGCTGGAGTCAATACAAAAGTCCCACTGCTCGTGTTATTTCGGAAATGTAGTGAATTCATGTAATAATTCTCAGTCTGTTAATGATTCTTTTTTGTGTGTGTCACAGAACGAGATGAAGCCACCACCGAGACCGCAGACCACAACGTCACATCCTTCACTGAGGTGGACAAACGTGTCAAACGAAGACTGTTAATGGGTAACAATTACGCTCCTTCATTCAGAGGCTAACAGCTTGAATCTGTGTTTTATGGGATGGCATGTTGAGCTGCCAGGAACCACTCACAGGTGTTAAACAGGGGTGAGGACATTGGTTTACTATGGCTAGTAAACCAATGCATTCCTTAGTCTTTTGAGCAAACTGTGAAATGACTACACTCTCGCTTTCTCGCCCCCAGTTTTCCCCCTGAAAAATATGCATTTGTGACAGTGTGGTACATTTCACGTTTTCCTTCCATTTGGGGAAGGGTACCGTGTGAATCTCTTCTTGTATAGTTAGTATTTAACAGTTGTGTGATTTTGGGTCACACGATACATGTAAAACACTATAACTTTGGCACTTTACCAAAAACGTGACTAGCACGTAAGCTCTGGGAGTGTTATCCTGTGTTATTAATAATACATGTTGTCAGGGTCAACTAGATGTACCTAATCATTGAATGGATGTATTCTACATTCAAACATCAGTATTTGTAAATGTTTAAATCAATGTTACATACTGTATATAAATTCAATATTTGTCATGGCCTCAAGTGCTCAAAGCAGTTTAGACAATAATTCAAAATCTATGAAAGAAACAGTGTATTTGTAATATTTTTTTGACTCCAGGCCAGGTGTTTTGGAGCATATTGTTCAAAACATCAAGGATCTGTTTTACTAAGAATCTGGTATCTGACACTGAGGAATAAAGATGATTTTTCACGAGAAGGAAGGTCATTCACGTACGTTCACGTTGTGTGTTGTAATTTTCAGAAACTTGTGCGGTGAACAATGGGGGTTGCGACTGCACCTGTAAAGACACATCCACAGGCGTGCGCTGCAGCTGCCCTGTCGGCTTCACACTGCAGCCGGATGGAAAGACATGCAAAGGTCAGACTGCCAGTCCACTAAAAAAACATTCACAGAGTGGAAACACTGATTTAACTCAGTGCATTTGTATAGTCAGTCTTGTCAGGATATCACCCGTTTCCCCACAGATATTGACGAGTGTGAGCTTCGCAACGGCGGCTGCGAACAATTCTGCAGGAACACCATTGGCAGCTTTGAGTGCAACTGCAGAAGAGGCTTCAAGCTGCTGACAGATGAACATTCTTGCCAAGGTAGAAATGGCTCCTGAATTGATTTGGGACAAAATGAGACCTATCTTATCTAAAGGAGATACAAGGGAGTGGGATGTGACACTAGCAGATGTTTGTCATGTACATAGCATGTGTCCATCCTGAGCTTTTCAAGTCTAAAAAGTTTAACCTGTTATTTTATTTTAACACATAGTTTAAGGGATAGTGACTTACATAATTAAAGGGTTTAAGTTGTAGATCATAACGTCAGAATTCAGTTTGTTGTTCTTAGTTTGACAGGATGAGAATATAGATTTATTTTACTGTTTTAATAACTTTAACATCTCCTTGGGATTTAGCATTTTATTTAGTCTCATATTGTGTATAGAAAAGACCTGTCAGTAAGCTTCCTTCCTTGTGTCATGATTTTTGGTAGCAGGGCTACGCTTTTGATCAGGGTCTATACTTTAATGATGCTCACCTGATGCAACTACAATTTAATTTTAGCTGTCTTAATGAATCACTTCCTTCTTTTTACCTGTAATTGCAATTAAAACCCAATGCTGTTTTACCTGATGTATCATTCTCTACTTGTCACATTTCAGTGAAGTGGAAAAATTCAGGATCAAATATACATGTGGGTCTGTGGGTGGAAAGTCCCGCCTGATGAAGATTGCAACTGACTGCCCTGCTATTATGTCCCCTGCCTGATTTTGATTACAGATATAGATGAATGTTTTTTTGAGCGGACATGTGATCACACGTGTGTGAACTCCCCCGGTGGTTTTCAATGTCTGTGCAACAAAGGCTTCACCATGTATGGGCTGGCCCACTGCGGAGGTGAGTCTGCATCGGGTGAAGGGAGCTACACATAACAACTTAAGCGTAACACACACAAGTGCTGAAACCATACAAAAGTGATCATTGCTGTGTTGGAAGAATGGCATTATAATAATGATTTTCCCTTTTCCTCTCAGATATAAATGAATGCAGTGTGAACAATGGCGGTTGTGAGCAGGGTTGTGAAAACACCATGGGTGGATTTGAATGCTTTTGTCATCTTGGCTATAAGCTACACTGGAACAAAAAGGACTGCATTGGTAAGCCAATGCCTTTTCCTACATGAGAGGCACACCTGTTGACTGCTGTTGTCTCTTTGGAAAATTGTGTGACATCCCACATTTTGGACTAAAACTTGGGGGGACAAAAACAGGAGATACTTTGTTCTACTGCTGTTCTCTTCTTCTCTTTAATTCTCTGTCACTTGGCTTTTTCTTGTGCTTGAGTAAAACATCCAAATTGCTACGATTTTCTGTGCCTCTTCTTCCTTTTTACAACCAAAAGTGTTTCTTTTTTTACCTTGGAGTTTTGTTGTGATTTTCATCTAGAGGCTGAGGGTTTCCCACCTGTTAAACCCCTCTCTAAACCTACCTTGAACTGTAGCAAGCAGGAGGGAGGGGACAGCTGCTTCTTGACATGCCAGTCTCAAGTTCACATCAGCAGTGGTGAGTTGGTTCAGCCAGATCTATACATAACATGATTCACCTGTTTACCTGCTGTTCAACAAGTGCAGCTCTAACAGTTTTGCCATATTTTCATATTCCATGAGTACTCAAGAGGAAATGGTTTGGCTTACCATGGCCGCATGTTAACGGTTCAAGGTTTGAACAGGAAACACCTGAGCCTTATTGTCAGTCCCTTCACCTGCAGATATATCATCTTTTTGATTGTTTTTTTCTTATTAATCACATCTGACCTACCAAAAAAAACTGTGCATACACTAGCTCTTGCATTACACAGTTATAGTTAGACACTGTCACTGTCAGTTACAATATTTATTTGACAGATAAAACGCATCACTGTTTTGATCCCTCTTGCTATACTTTGTTTACACTTTTTTCATACAGAAATGCAGATTCTGGAAATTAAAAGTGCAGATTAATGTCTAAATCAAGATTTACACTAACTTTAATTGAGCAACAATTTTGCCCTTGTGGATAATCTTTGTGGTTTTCTCAACACTTTATATGCATTTTAGATTTAAAGCTTCCAGAGGTTCAACAGTCTTAATCGGTCTTCCACAAAACATCTTTTAAGTTGCTGCTGTGCTGTGGCAACCTGAAAGGCGAAGAAGAGCTGACAATACTGATTCACCTTTTCCTTGTTAAACACCAAAAGTGAAGAGGTGGCGGCTGGAAGGCTGTCACAGTGAAGCGGCTGCTCAAAGTCTTTACTAGATAGTTTTTGACTAAGTCACAAGTGCTAATTTTCTACTTGATCAGTTTGGTTGGTGTGAAACATTGCAAGGGATGAATGGTCTCCAATAGAGCCCTGACAAAGCACAGCAAACAATGAGGCTCTTAGCTGAATAGTAAGAACCGTAACTTCTATGACATGTTTCATCCAATCAGTTGACATGACATGACACACCTCGGTCAGTTGCACTATTATGTTTTTTGGCATGATAAAACCCAAACAGCATGGTATCTCCAGATGCAGAACAAAAGTGATGCATCACGAATAAAGCAATCAATTAGAAACGCAATTAGTTAGTAAGTCAAGCTGTTTGAGATTTAATTATTAACATCAGTCTACAGAAGCTCTTCATGTCCCTACACGATGCCTGTTTGCTCTCTCTGACTTGGCTCTTTTGGCATTCACTTTTTTCGGTGTTGGTCGGTGTGTCATGGCCTCTTGTGTGCTTTCAGGGACGGAGGATTCCTACACGGTGACCTGTGGAATGCCTCTGCCCTGCATGGCTGACGCACAAAAGAACAACAGTGGCTTGCATTGCTTAGGCGAGTACAAAACATCTGAGATTTACATCTATCTTTCCACTCTGCCACGCAAAACAGTAACTTAGGAACAACTCAGGCTTCTCTTGTCTCCAGTTGATATATGAGTAGATCAAATAACGTTTTCTGGTCCTCTGTCCTGCAGGTCCTGAAATGGTCATTGTTCCGCGCATTAAAACCACAGCCACTTTTAAGTCCAGCACTGCAAAATGCAACTTAAAAAGAAGTCAGGAGAAACTCAAGGAAAGCTTAAACTCAGCACACTCAGGTAAAGCAATTGCCACACAGCAAACATAACAATGTCTCCAAACATTAGATCACACAAAGACCAGGATTGAAATTACAGCTCCTTGTTACTGGTTGAACAACATTTAGGGTTTACCAAGAGCTGCCAGGATAAAAAGCCACAATCTTTAGAAGACAGAGCAGACCTGAAGGCTGCTTTAAAGTAAACCAAAAACCAAAGGCAAATGTGAAAGAAATTTGTGGGGAAAAGTGATGTGGTTTTGAGTGTCTTGGATGTCTCAGTGCAGCACTTTGTCTGGCAGTGACAGGGGAGGATGTAATTAGCCATTGCATGCCTTTCAGTTAGGTCTGACCTAGCCATCAATCAAATGTGTTTCCGATTGTAGGATTAATTTGCTTCTCCAAAGGGTTTCCGAATGGTATTTTACGTCCCTCATAGTCACTGAAAAGACACATCATTGTTTAAACAAAGGAGTTTGTCACTGGGACATCTCATCCTATTTTCAGCTATCCAATCTTCCTGACAAAAAATGATCAGATTGACTGCATACATTGACTGTTTTAAATCAGTTTATGGTGTGGTGTTTGCTATCAGCATTAAGTGAGTTGTTTCTTTTCTGTAATGCCATCTATGATTTTTTTGTGCGATTGTGTGTGTCTGCTGGCTGTGGTGTGGTCATGGGGGTGTGTGGTTGTATCCCATGTCCACAGAGAGCAGGTTCTTTTTCACTGAAAATGTCCAGTTCAGCTATGTGAGTCTGCGCTGCAACCCGTCCACGCAGCGAACACGCAGCCGCTATGGCAGGAAAGCTGGCGAGGAGGACGGCTCCTGGATAACAGCTGAGTTTGAGCTGGATGTGAACCTAGAGGAGGTAACAGGTTGGTCTCTCTGCGCTTCCTCTCAGCCTGCCTGCAACCTTCGCCTCTTGTTCTCTATCTTTCTTTCGCTGCTGTCTGTTCATCACTAAACAAACCAAACTGTTAAAGTATCTCCTGTTTTGACTTGGCTATGGTGGTGGGCTTCGAGGTTGGGACTCAGAATCAAGGTGTTTTCGTTTTATTTCCTTGAAGTATTTATGGGTTGGCCTGCATTGCTTTTTCCTTGACTTGATGGTGCATTTGTGTGAATGTCTAGGCAAGCATGCAAGCATCCACGCATGAATGTACAATTTACGATTGGTGTGGGAGTTGACATTTTGCTGTTGAAACAAATGCTTCTCTTTTAGCAGAGAGCTGTGACCTGAACTGTGTTCGCCGACGTTCAGAAAAGAGGCTCAGGAAGACCATCAGGACCCTGAGGAAGTCCATCAACCGGGAGCAGTTCCACCTCCACTTTGCTGGGTCTGACTATGAGCTCGCCAAAAATTTGGGCAAGCCAGCTGAACTCCCCGGACACTGTGTGGCGGGACAGGTGCTGGTTGGCAGGAAGTGTGGTGAGATTTTTTGTATTAACTTGTATCAAAACAGAAAGCACTTTAAAGGTTAGGACAGGCAACATTTAGCCCGGCATCACTTCTACTGGAGATATAGATTCTTTTGATCTCTCAAGACTGTATATCCAACCACTTTTGTTACACCTAACACAAGGCAGCAATGTTTCTGACTAGGCCCTATACACACAGTACACTCATAGTCATGTATTAAAGCAATTGAAATGGTCCACACCAGTAAGATATATTTGAACAAGCTGGTTTAATGATTGGATTTGGTGCAGGTGTTGGCCAGATGAGTGCCCTATTTGGTTTGCAGACATGCTGTAATGAGCTAGTTTGAGGCGAGAGCGAGCTCGCATGGAAGAACAGAGAGACTGTTGTTGGCCTTCCAAGCTGTGAGATCTTCCAGCATCTACCTGGGATAAGAGTGTAACATGATAGCAGGTCTCCTGGTAGTTGTAGCCTCCTGGTTGGGTTTTTACATACAACCTGCGATGGAGAACATGTTCATTAAATAAGACCGCACACTGTCAGTGTTTGAGAGCGGGAGGCTGGCATGTGTTTTCTCTGGCTGTTGGGACCGTGTGCCCCTAGTTTCGGGCCTCACACTAAGTTTGCTGCCTGCTGCACGCCGTCTTTATAGTATATCAGTGAGAGGAAACGGGTGTCTTTCTTCTATTGAGATGTCTAAATATTTATTCACATTCAAATGGTATGCGTTTATGTACAATATATGCATGTCTACCACCAATGTTGAGAGTGTCTGACCCAGATGTTTAGTAAACCTCACACAAGTCTGTAAGTATTTAAAGTTTTTGTTTCATGTTGACCAAAACTTGTCTAAAACTACAGCTATCCTTTCTTTGAGATAACGTTTGTAGAAAGAGAACCATTCTGGTCAATGTTAAGCAGTCTATTGGCCATGGCAGGGGTGTAGACATGTAATTTGGGAAAGGAGGAGGGGGGCTGAAAGGCATTCTTCTTAACCTCTAGCTCTTTAAAGGAGCTATATTTTCCCCTCCTCCCCCACCTTTCGCTTTGACTTAGTTCGGAGTGCAGTTTAGTCCTTTTCAGCTTGCCTACTCCATTGAAAACCCCATTTGGGGCTGGTTCCCACTCTCTCAGAGGGATGACAACACAGCCTCCTGTGCATTTAAAGAAATTAGGCTTTCACTTCTGTGCAAGCATTGGTTGTGGTTACTACATTGCTTTATATTCCAGGCCGTTTCTATTTAAACAAAATGTACGCATGATCTAGTTTATTAATTATGTAAATATTCTGTTGTTCAGATGTTTACTTGTACTGTTGATAATTGCCAAAGAAAACGTGACTGCGTCAGAATACATATTTATATAAAAAGTAAAACAAGTGCAATCAGATCAACATTGACTTAGAGAAGTCGTGAACGGTACATGTCATCTATTTGACTGTTGTAGTCAACTTGTTTGCGTGTTTGTTTTAACATTGAAGATGTTTAGGAAGTGCTGTTGATTCAAGCTGGCAGTTTTAATGGTGAACCCCCCCCCCCCCCCCCCCCCCCCCCCCCCCCCCCCCCCCCCCCCCGCCCCCCCTTTCCCCCCAGCTGGGGCCACTTTGCATGACCCCCAGCCACTAAACTGCTAAAGAGAATTGACTTCAGCCACACCATGGGAATCAATTAGCATCAGTTGTTTGGGCCTCGGCTTGATGGGCGCGAGCAGCGATTGGGCCAAACAGAATGGGGGGATTCAGAAACCTGACCCCTTTTATTGGGTTCAGCTCCTTACCACTGTGATACCGTACTGTTTTCCTATGTCATCAAGTAGGCAAAGACTGGGGACTTGAATAGAGGTGAAAGGTCTTTTAAACCTCTTTGGGGCCATCAATTCGAGGACTCTATAGAAGCGTTCTTTGCATTTGAAAGGCTTCAAGGTTTTTTCTCTCTTTCACTCTCACACTCTCTCTTCTCTCACTGCTTCCCTCTGTCAAATAAAAGCTGTTAGAGGACAATGCAATGATGGCTCCTCATGGTCTTTCAGAATAAACAATAGGCTTCAAAAAATGAACTGCTTTTGAGAGACTTACATTTTCTTTCTTTAGAGGAAAAATCTAACAATTTGCTGAGCCACGTATAATGGATCAACGTTAAAGCTTTTGTTGGTCAAGCTTTTAGAGATAGTGGTTTCTCTGCTAACAGGCAGCTTAGAGGCTACAACTGAAGCACATTTTGTGCTAAGGGCCTGAAATTTAATTGATTTATTCTTGGGTGAGATCAGCTTCAGTTTTTAAGTCAAGTTCTTAAGACACCCAGACAGGCACAGTAATTCCCAATTTAATTACAGGCATCACTCTGAATGGGAGGAACCAAAGCAAAAACGGTGCGTTGGTTCCTTTAATCAAGCCTTTGCACTTTTATGAGATAAGAGGGAAACACTGTCTTTGATTTTCTTCTGTTTTTGCTTTTAAAAGAGGCGAGGGTGCTTATGGTGATATAAAAATCTCCTCCCTGATGCACAGCTATGTGTCTGTTGAGTCAAGTATTAGCACGTGTCAGATGTGTGGCTCAATGGCAGCTGTGTTGGTGTTCTTTTGTCTCAGTGATTATGTTTTCCTGTATTGGAATGGTTCGCAAAAGTTTTATTTTGTACACGTGTGTCCTGTCGCATTTGTTTACAGTGTGTTTCTGAAATGTGAAAGACAGGATGCAGACCTTAATTTCAGGAACATGCAGCCTTTTGTTTTATTAGTTTATTAGTAGTAACACTTTATAAGAAATATTATTACATTTAAAGTTGTACTGCTGTTTTTGACAATTCAAATCCACATTTATTACTTTTGTTATCAATCTTGAATTGGGAATGTTTTTATAAATGTTTTGTTATTAACATGTTTTTACCGTCTTTGCTGAAAACGTTTGGCCGCTAAGAACTGTTGAGTTCACTACTTACATTAATTAAATTCAGCCATGACCTAAAATCAGTATAGAAGATCTATTTTATTTTTTAATTTTTTTACTTTCAAAGCTTCTATTGAGGTTTTTGAATGTCAGTTTTTTATGCGACATCACCCTAAAAAACAAACATTTTTTGTTAAAACAACAAAATGCTACGACAGAAAAAACGCTCTGGAGTTATTGGAAATGTTTGGACCACACGAGTTGGACACAATCCTGCCACTGCTGGAATCTCATTTTACAAACAGTACAATACTGGTAATATCAGTGTAGCATAATCTTAATTTATCGCCAAACTGTGCTGAAATACAGGGTTAAACAGAATGAAGAGACAAGCACAAAAAAAGAAGCTATGCAGCATTCTAATGTTGATTTAGAATTTCAATGCCGATGCCACTTTATGAAGCTTCAAACAATTCAGTGCAGCCCTACAAAATATATTTTCTCAGTTTCGATATACAGTATATGTCCTGAACATAATAATCACTGTATCTTGATGTATTTATGACTCATTATTAAAGTTTGTAGTCCTGGTTACTTCCTAAACTTTCAAAGGAGTGAGTGAGTGAGTGAGAGACCATTAAACGTTTTTGGGTGCTAAATTATGCATCCGTATGCACGTGTTTAGGGGGAATTATCTCGGAGGTTATCTCAGTGACATGTAAAGGTTGTTTGACAGAAGACACCGGATAATTTGTAATATACATTTAGAAGATGCCCTGGTGAAAAGCAAAAATAGCGAGATGAACTTTGATAAATCATGAGACAGAAGTAACTTTGTGAGAGGTACTAATTGCACTTTGAATGCATTTGAAGCACTAGTGAATTCAATTCAATTTTATCTATAGTGTCAATCAGAACAGACTGCATCAAGGTCAGTGATACTGTGATAATGTTCATTGCCGGGCAAGTTATCTCTAAAATCTGTCAACAGATTGATATATTGATCAGACTCAGCCTTTAATGTGTTAAGGATGCTCTTTACTGTTTATACATTTTAAGTATGTACATGGTCTTGTTTGATTACACTTGAGAGGCAGTTGATGAAATCTGGGTTACTTGACTTTAATGGTCTTGTCATGCAATTGAACCGCTGTATTTATGGTGTAAATCTACAGTGTGGTTAGGACTCTTTGATTATGTGTGCCCACAGGGCATACGGCTAAATTTGTTAATTCATGTCTGCATTTTACGTTGTCTATCTCCCTTCCTGACACTGATCTGGCTGCTAAATTAATGTAAATTACAGTTCAGTCTGTTTTGGGTGTCCTAACTCAAGTGTTTGTGTTCAGTTTGTGGGGAAAATGTTTATATCACCAGCTCAAATAATCACATTTGTTTCAACTTGGTTTTATACCACAGCATTTTTGTCAAGAGAACAATAGATATGTTCGAGCTCTAAAACAAAACTATCAGCTCTCAGCGATGTCACAAACAACCACAAGCTTGGCTGTTCCTGGGGAGAAACATCGTAGGCCTAAATTTTAAATGTGCTCTGTGTCTATAGTCAGGGATGCCCATTTGTGTACTTGTAAATCATTGAATTAGTAACCTTTAATCTATCTTGGTGTCATTCCCCACCTGTCTGTTAGTGAGCTGCAGTGTTGGGAGTTACTACGACGGGGATCAGGGACGGTGTGTGTTGTGTCCAGCTGGAACGTATCAGGACGAGGAGGCACAGTTGTCTTGTGAAATCTGTCCTCGACCTGAAGGAAGAGAAGTCTCCAAGGTGGTCGGAGCCCGAAACCTGTCCGAGTGTGGAGGTGAGACAGTCAACTCAATTTTACTTATGTAGTTTAAAATAACAAATGTGCCTCAAAGGGTTTTACATTCCCTACAGCATTTGGCACCCTCTATATTTAGATTCCTGTTTCAGATAAGGATAAACTTCAAATAAAAAATTCAGTAAGGACAAAATGGAAGAAACCTCAGATAGAGCTACAGAAAAGGGATCACTCTTCCAGACCAGACAGACATTGACATTAAAGAAACAAACAGTAAACAATGAGAGTGAGCCAATGGGAAACACACGCTACAAAGGCCCTCCGCCTAAATCCAACAGGGGACATTTCCGTTGCATGACATGCATCCTAGACCGCTAGACCACATTTATAAGTTAAAACAAATAACTAGATATAAAATATTCATCAGTGCAAGACTCAATGTGTTTATAGCCATTAAAGAAAGAATATGCCATTTTAAGAGAAATAAATCTTTAAATTTGTCTTTTAGAATTTCATCCTGTTGGTAATAACAATTTGTTTGAATTATACAGCATTTTTAAAAACGTACGTACAATGAAACAAAAAGATCTGAAAAAAAGCCAAAGGGAGATAAAATGTAAAATCTGGAACAAATAAAGAAAAAGACAGAAAAAGTAATAAAGGCTTGGAAGGACACAAAATGTGGAAAACTGTTTTTTGAATATGAGCCACACAGGAAGCAATGGTGTCTCGATAAAGATCTCTCACCGGCGGATGTTCTGCTTTGTGTAAAGCCAAAGAAGCTTGAGCTTAGATGTTGAAGATGTGTTTGAATTTAAAAGGTGAACTCGGCTTATTTCAGCCCCTGAATAACAGCAGAAGGAGCCACCATGTTTTGGTCTCCCCCTGTGCTGTTATCGGAGTCGCTTTGTAGCTGAATCTCAGATCCCATCTCCTCTGTTAGACTAAACAACAAGAAGCTATCAGCAAACTCCCACTGGCTCCCAGTTTGTCTTAGTCACCCAGGAGGTACACTCAGGGGCGTTACACTATACACTGCAGATACAAAATGGCATCTTTCCATTAACATTTGCTTAAGCTTGACCATATCTCATCTTTATAAAAGTGGAGAGTATTTTCCCTTACATTTTTTACAATTTGAAAGGAAACTAATCCAAGTGCAGCTCTAAAGGTTTTGTAAAAGAAATCAAATTTGACCAACCACATGGCTGTGTCTAACAGCTTACACTGTGACTTTTCCATATGCCGGTGTGTGTTCAGGTCAGTGTTCCCCGGGTCAGTACTCTCATGACGGCTTCACCCCCTGCCTGCCCTGTCCACTGGGAACGTACCAGCCAGAAGTGGGACGCACCTCCTGCTTCCCTTGTGGAGGGAACTTGGTCACAAAGCGCAGTGGTGCTGTTACCTTCCAGGAGTGTGAGACTAAAGGTATGAGAGTAATCTGTGTTAATGTTGTTTAAGGCTCAAAAACGAATAACTCCAGTTTAGTTCAGTGTCTCGTAGTTTAACATAAATGGAGGGACTGAAACTTTATGAAAACCTGTCAAACTAAACTAAAACAAAATTGAACTTCTGCGATTGTTCGGTTAAAAAACAAAAACAGCAACATCATCAAGCTGCATGCTGCATGGTATCACTTCGTTGCTCAGTCTATGGAGTTTTTTTGGGCATTGACAGGAACTCTACTGCCCTCTGCAGCTGTTGTATTTTCTGTACAATCAGGCGCTTGATTCACTTTCTAACTGTGCACCTCCTAGATGTCAATCTTTCAGGAACTAGGGTAAAAGGTTTTGGTTTTTAGCTCGATGACAGTGAACTTTTTGTTTAATCCAATTTGTTTTTGAAAATTTCAATTTGAGCACAACATGGCAGACAATTTTCTAAACCCATTGATTAGCATGTGATCTAAAAAGCAGTAAAACACCCATATTAGAGTTATAAATTAGATTTAACCCAACAGTGAACATTGGGAGTGGTATATGGACTAACATCCCTCTATCACTGTCATTTGCTCATGCAGTCCAGTGCTCTCCAGGACATTACTACAACACCAGTACACACCGCTGCATCCGCTGTCCCACGGGCACGTATCAAGTAGAGTTTGGGCAGAACTACTGCATCGCCTGCCCTGGAAATACCACCACTGACTTTGATGGCTCCACTCACATCATGCAATGCAAAAGTATGTTTGTCTGTGTACGCAGTAATGCCTCTGAAACATGTACCATTTATTTTGGGATTCAATTCCAGAGAATTTACCTTGCTGCACCAAAAACATCATCAATCTGACACATCTGTGTTTCACTTTACAGACCGACAATGTGGGGGAGAGCTGGGAGATTTTACTGGTTTTATCGAGTCCCCCAACTATCCAGGGAACTACCCAGCCAATGTGGAGTGCACCTGGACCATCAACCCACCGCCCAAACGCAGGATCCTTATTGTCGTCCCAGAAATCTTCCTGCCTATTGAGGACGAGTGTGGGGATTACTTAGTAATGAGAAAGAGCTGTAAGTTTGAACTGTGTGTGTATATGTGTGTGTTTGTGTGAGTGTATTAATTAGCAAAGACTATACCACCAACAGGTTAACTATTATTTTAGGGTTAAGTGTTCAAGAAGTTATTTTACATCAGCATAGTCAAAATGGTATCAAAATATCTTTGGCTAATAGGATCCATGTAGTCTCGCTTTGCCAGACCCTCCTCCAAAGCGCGCTGAAGGAGGGTCTCGTTTAATGGCATTTCTTTAAACCAATCAGAATCATCATTGGCTGTGCTAAACTCCGCACAGAGTCACTGCAAAATAGACTTGCGAGAGAATACTCAGATTGCACATTTAGTCTAGCTAGCTGTCTCCATTTGCCATGCAAAGATATGAGGAGCAGTCAACCATAGTCTTAAAATTACAACACAAAGAAAGCAGATGAAACGGAAAATCCATGTATCCGGCGGAGTTTCCCTTAGCACAGGAGCAATCCCAGAAGTGGAACGCAAAGGATATAGATCCGTGTTACCAAGGAGAACCAGCATACACTAATGTGTCATTATCTTGTTAGGCTACTAATTACTTAAAATCATGTTGTAAGCTATTTAAATACGCTATCCTGTGCACACACATCTTCATTTAACAGCTCTCTCCAACTCTGTGACAACCTACGAGACTTGTCAGACATACGAGCGCCCCATCGCTTTTACCTCCCGCTCCAAGAGGCTCTGGATCCAGTTCAGGTCCAACGAGGGAAACAGTGGGAAAGGCTTCCAGGTCCCATATGTCACCTATGATGGTAAGAAGATGTTTTGTGCTATAACGGTGACGCTGCTACAACAGTGAGTTGTCAAATGTGGTTTGATTGGGGCGGCCTATGGCTCACCCAGTGGGAGCGTTCGCCCCAAGTGGGCTGAGTCCTGCAGCAGCCCGGGTTCCGGTCTGACCATCTCTCTCTCTCTCCTTTCTGTCTATACGCTGTCACTAATAAAGGGAAAAGCCCCGAAAAAATCTTTAAATTTTGATGGGTTGCATTAATACGCTGTTCATACCTTGTTTCAGAGGACTACCAGGAACTGATAGAAGACATTGTCAGAGATGGAAGATTATATGCTTCAGAGAACCACCAGGAAATTCTCAAGGTATGTCTGTGTTGCTTGGCCGGGTTATGATGCTTGCGTGGCTTCTTATACTGTATGGGGATACTTTTGTTGTGTAACTGTGCTAATGTTTTGCTGCTTCCTGTAGCTCTGCAAGGCTTACTGAGAAAGCTTATTTGTCGCTCTAGATCTCTGTATGGTGTCTTGTTGACTTCTGTCTGTATAATTTAACCTGTACTAATGTCTTGCTGTTTCCTGTTGCTCTGGTCTAAAATCATCTGGCCAATGGATTACAGTTGAACTAGCCAACACTGGCACATTTACGGAAATGTTAATTAGTGTGTTTTGTCTTTTTTTTAAATAAAGAATATGAATAAGAATAAGTAGGTAGAAATGGTTAACAAGGAGCACTTGTTGGTTTTGTGTTGTGTTTTCTAACTTTGGACCAGAGTTAGCTAGAACATTTGACATGTGGTTGGGATTATTGCTCAAAAAGTGTTTAATTACTGTCTTTAAAATAGTGCAAATCAATATATTTATTATAATATGTTATCTTCAGCTTTTTAAGTCATCCCACTAACCACAGGAAAAGAAATAAAAAGTTACAACCATATCCATCCAAATCTACACATAATATATATATATACACACGTGCACGCACACATACACACAAACACACACACAAAGAGAAGGTCAGAAAAATAGAGGCAAAAAGGGTTTTGCACCAGTCTGATGAATATTTTGGGAAATTGTATGCCTTTATTACAGAGCAAAGAGTAGAGAACTGAGGACAGAAATGAACCAGTGATATTACAAGGACATGGTTCCCCATCTGAGGTGTTTATATTATTGATGATTCATTAATCATTACTTTCCTCCACTTGTCAATTAGCATTTCTGATTATTTTGTTCTGGGGTCCAGTTGAAAAGCCCGATGGCCGCCAACCTAAAGCCAGGTTCTGTTTGAGGTTTTCATGCCAGCTTTTAGGAGAATTGTTGGGTCTCTAGAAATTATATTCTGATCTAACTTCTGTTATAATTAGACACAACTAATAAAATTGAATTGAATACATTTTCTCATCAGGACAAGAAACTCATGAGGGCGTTATTTGATGTCCTGGCCCACCCACAGAACTTCTTCAACTACACAGCACAAGAATCAAGAGAAATGTTCCCCAAATCCTTCATCCGCTTCCTGCGCTCCAAAGTCCTGAGATTCCTTCGCCCGTAGGATGGGCAGTTTTCTGGATACTTCATGAAAAACCTAAATTAGATACTGGACACGGTATCTATTTTATCCACTGACCCCTTTAAGAATATTTTGTAGTTTCTGTTTTCACATGGAGCAACACTAGAGTGGACTACACACCTGATAAAACTGATCCTGAGGAGAACGTGGACAAGTGGAGCTTTCAGTGGGAGAAAGGGTCAGTGGTATCGTGGCCTTCCTTAGACGGGGATCTGGATAACTTTGTTTTGAAATTTGGCGTCTGTAATGACTTTGGGTTTCAAAGTTACCAACAATGCTAATAGCATCATGATGAAAAACAAATGCTGTAGCTAAACAGATATATACTGAATGCCAGTAATGCTGTATATAGAGGTGTATCTAGTTTTAACATAGACTACTTTTACAGGTAGAGCTTAATGACAGAAATACTGCTAAATGTCAGAAACAAATATAGCACAAATGTTTTCTCTGGAACATTAGCACTACTAAAGTAGTGGCACCACAAGAGCAATTATTCAGATGAATGTTTTGTATATGATGTTAAAAGTTTTAGGTGAAATGCTAGCTACTAAACTTTTGACAGTGTAGCTTTGCTGCAATTGGTGGTGGCACATGTATTCAATGTTCCAAGGTCTGTGAATGAGTGCTACTGCATTGAAAAATGACACCAGAATTCATCAACATATTTTGTATTGTTTACTAGCAACCAAAGACAACAGAGTACATGAAAATAAATGAAAAGTCCTGTAAAATAGAATTGAGCTATTCATCTGTCATAGATGCCATGTGTATGTATATTTTTTATTGTCTTGTACATCTAATATGCTGTAAATAAAGATAGGGAACTTATTTTGTGTTTGTATTCCCTTTCCCCACTTATCTTTTTCTGTTTTTGTGCTACACACACACACACACACACTGACTGCTGACTCATCCGCAAGACAACGATATTTAGACATAAATACCCCCCCCCCCCCCCCCCCCCCCCCCCCCCCCCCCGGTGATTAAGGTTTTATTTTATGTGTATTTAAAATAATACCTAAAACATACCATGATAAGCTGTACTATGGGATGTGAGAATGATATAATAATAGTGCTAACAGAACCCGACCACACAAGCTTACGACCACAGTTTGTAAAATCTGACATAGCGAACGAAGGGGTGCGTTCGTTTTGGCTTACCCGGTCATCAGCAAGGGCGGAGAGTTGCCCGTCTTTCATGTCTCAGAATTGTGAAAAGTAACTGATTTTAATAACTGAATAATGGATTGACATTTTATAAGTCAGGTTTGGCACGAAACCAAACGATACGAAAAAGACAGCTCCTCGGTTGTAGGTATTTTACCGCCCACCAGGGACTCATTATTGTCATAATCGAGCTCATGTGGTCTTGTGTGCGGAAACCGGAAACTACAAGTCAGCTGCTGGGAAGCTGACTGTGTTTATCTCTAAATAAGCTTGATGGCTAAAGCACTCAATTTTTAAGGTGTTTATTACTCTGCTGGAGTAGCTAGTTTCTTGGAAACAGTTGAACGGCAGGTCTTTGGAAAGTCTACAGACTGTGAAGATGAAGTCTGCATTTCTTCTCGAGGCTCTCTCTTTGGCTTGTTTTGTGCTTTTCACCCTAGTGACAGCGAAGGTAAGGCTAATGGTAGCTAGCAAAGGTTAGCTAGCGTTAGATAGAAAATAGTGATGACATCTCATCTCTTTAAATCTCCCGTAAAGATAAATTATCTCACCCTATAGTTAAGCGTAAGAATACCTTAAAGTTACGTAATGCTAATTCTTGTTATCCTGAGGTTGAGACTTTTTCCTGCGATGCTCCGTGTTGCTAAAGCTACATCTTGCTAACGTTACATTCTAAACAGACAATAAACATGAAAGTAGGGTTTATTGCACGACTGTTGTAACTACAAGACTGTTGTAGTCTTAGCTCTGATTGTATTCTGAATGTATGTAAGGAAGCTAACCGCATCCACAACCTCTTTGGCTGCTTGTAAACCAATAACCAATGGTATGACCAATATTTTGGTATTAGGGCATTACTATTACTACTAAGCGATAGAGTAGCATTGTATGGAGGGCACAGGGGCGTTTCTAGGATTTGAGGAGGTTCGGGGCTTAGCCCGGACCTATTTAAATAAACTGAATGCAATGCAAAACGGTGATTGGCTTGCCCAGCTTATTAATAGCCAGTGTATGTTCATTTCAGTTTCCAGCTTCCATGTAAGTTAGATGTCAACAACATTTGTTCTTAACATAACTAGCCTAGCAATCCAAAGGCCAGTGTTTAGTTTCCAGATACTGGATGTGTGCTGACTTGTGATGTGAGGGGTCACATTTTGAACATTAAACACTTAATTTACTGCATTCTGATGAATTTTTATGCACCAATTTTTACCTTTTTCTGAAGCTGTGTGTGCTGGAAATATCTTTATGTAAAAAAAGAAACAAAGATTACAATCCAAATATAAAAACATAATGGAATATATTGCAGTAAAGGTCTCAGGCATTCTGAATTGCT
>NC_048407.1:18301467-18423710 GCF_013103735.1 Etheostoma cragini | reverse complement strand
GCACCGTAGTTTACTTTGAATTAAATGATGCGGTAGATCTCAGACCTTCTGACCGACACAGAGCGCCGTTTGGGTCTCTGGTCTCTGAATGAGACAAAGTTTAGGGAAGTGGCTGTACGCTGCTATACATCAGAGGTGGAAAACCAAAACTATGGCAGAAATACACGGAGCACAAACTTGACACATCAGGCGCAGCATGCCCAGAGCCGAGCTCATCCATTATAAACCCCAAAGCCGCACAGACCACGGAAGGTGCGTTGCTCATCTGTGTTTCACAGCGAGATTGGACTCTAAGCGACACACAGCTCGACTTCATAGCTCCGTGGGTTTGAGTCTAACCCATAGACTGGAAACGTCACGTCCCAGGAACTTCAAACTAAATCATTAGTTATTTGCTCCTAAACTTTGTGTTAATGGCACAGACAGATTTTTCCATAATTCCTTTCGAAAATGATGCTGCGTTCCGGTCAACCCGTAACTCGTGTTTCCACAACCTTCTCTGGGTGAAATCTCACTTTAATTTTGTTGCTGCAAAATGGGATTGTCAGGTAGACAAACTGACCAACACATATATAATAATAGATCAATACTTCGCTTCTGTGTCGATACAGTATTGCCATAGAAAATATCGCGATAAGATGCTGTATGGATTTTTTTCTTCTTTTTTTTTTTTTTCTTCCCACCCCTAATGTGCAATTCACATCTCCACTCGTCGCAAATTGACGCATGTGCAACTCAAATCGGCACTCGACCCACATTGGGGAGTGACAACACCTTCAACATTTTTTCTCACATACAGACGGTTGCTAAGTGAAAGCAACAGAAACATGTTGGTCAGACCAGAGTGGCTCTGGGTCAGGCCACCTCGCACGTAGCTGCCCGTTCTTTTCGCCTCTGAAAAATAAACTGGACAAAGTTAAAGTTCCACCATGAGTTCTGTCAAAAATGAAAGAACTGTGTGTTGGAAAAATACTTTTTTTTTTCTTAAATTGCATGTGCCATTCTGTTTTTAATTTTTATTTATTTTTTTAATTCTTTTAGAATTATTTTTGTAAAAAAAAAAAAAAAAAAAAAAAAAAAAAAAAAGAGAGAGATCTTGAGGTATGAGACAGATAGGTGAGTTTTTAGCTGCATTTTCAAAGCTTTAACAGAGACCACAGAAATATGACTATAGGAAGCACGGTCACAGCAGGGCAATAAAGGTGAAAGTGCAGTATGCATAGTAATACTTTGTACTTTATAACATAAAATCTACAAAGTGCTTCACGTTATTTAAAATGAAAGAACGCAAGACTGAAACACTAAGAATATGATGATATATGTACAAATAAGGACATTAAATCAAATATAATTAGAAACAGGAAGGAAAGGGGGCAAAAAAAGAATATAAACTGAAATGCCAGATTTAATTATATGTGTTACTGTATGTAAGTGTGTTGTATATGTGTTACCAGCGAAATGTGCAGGTTTGTTAGAAGAGAGGAAAAAACAACAACATTATTATACATGTGATCCATCTGTTACAGAATTCTGAAGACATCCGTTGTAAATGCATCTGTCCGCCATACAGAGAGTTTCCAGGGCAAATCTACAAACAAAATGTCTCTCTCAAAGACTGGTATGTAAAGTGATGTATTGCTACACTTCCTTGAATGAGCTGTTCATTTCCTGCTTACTACTAGCTTGTTAACGTTATTTTTCTTGTTTGTAAGTAACTGTCTCCATGTCGTTGAACCCATGCCTGTTGAGGGAAAAGATGTGGAGGCGTACTGTTTACGCTGCGAGTGTAAATATGAAGAGAGGAGCTCAGGGACAATTAAGGTAAGTTAACATGGAAGGGATTGTTTACGTTGCCTTCATTTTACCTAATAAAATTGTTTGTTTTGTCTAAATAGAAAACTCCAAATATTCAATTTTCTTAGCTGATAAAACAGAGAAAAGGAACCAATTCTTACATTTGAGAAGCTGGAATCCATAAATGTTTGGTAGTTTTTGTTGAAATACTGTATGCCTTGAATGATTAATAGATCACTAAAATGGCTGTCAATAAATTGTCTATTGACTAATTGTCATTTACCTTACAGTTTTTTCTGTGTTTGGATACTGCACGTCGAAACGCTCACCAAACCAACGCAAACCAATCCGTAATCCTTCTGTGTTGTTAGGTTACCATCATAATGTACCTCTCCATTTTGGGCCTGCTGCTGCTCTACATGGTCTACCTGACTCTCTTGGAGCCCATGTTGAAGAGGCGTCTGTTTGGACATTCACAGCTTATCCAAAATGATGATGATGTTGGGGTACGTATTCCCTTTTAATATTACAGCATTGCAACTCTGCTAAGTTAATAGTTTTAGCTGGGACCCAGACCTTAACCTAATAAGGTTTAGGTTATGGTAATAATGGTACTGCGCCATCCTTCTACCCAGAAAATAAGTTTTTCCTTGTCATGACAATTGATTTTATGTGTAAATTACCTCAGTTTGCACAGCATATCACATTGAATCCATCGGTAAAATCTATCAAAATTATGGTTGTTACATGTCCAAATTACACAGAAAATGCTACACATGATTTCTGACTGAAATATTTAGGTGAAAGTTGACCACAGTTAATTTAGGCAGTGTTACAGCAGCTGGTCCCATTGGAACAGATCCTTCAAGCAGGGCTGTGTATTGAGACATGGCTGAAACACACTCTTTCTTTATAAAGGAGCACTAACCACAATCAAAGGCAAAAGGGAAGCAGCGGGGAAACTCACAAACTAGTGCACAATGCAGGCAGCTTTAGTGCGCATTCACACAGCCTACGTCAGCTGTCAGTTGGTGCTGTAAAAACACAGGTCTTTCCATTCATTTTGAATGGGAGTAGTGCATTTGGGCTGCGGCGGGGGACACCCAAAAATATGGAGCGGGCCTGCAGCGAGAAGTTGAGACCAACTCAACTTTTGAAGAAACGCAACCCCACGTCACGTTGTGGTGGCCAATCATGTAACCAGCGATCAGACTTGTCAGGTTTCTGCTAGAAAAACTGGTTATTAATCTAAACATGGGCATGGCAAAGGCGGAGGAGCGGGAGAGTAGCAGAATGAGATCACTACTTGTAGCTGTGAGTCATTGTAGTAAACTGAAACGTATGTGAACTTAACTGTAAAATTGAACTTCTAAGTAGGCTGCGTTCAATTCCAAAGCCAAACAGTACTCTGTTTTCTTATTTATTTTTTATTTATTTGTTAAGGCAGTAAAGATGGCCGACTCGCTTTTCTCCCACTCTAACAACTGTGTTGTCTCTGTGCCAACAGTGAAGAAGAATTTTCTCAGAAACCGTTGAATTATAATGGATCTAAGATATGCCAGTTCCCACTGCTGTATAGAAGCAAAAAAAGAAAAGAAATAACTGACCATCTTAAAGTAAATTTAAAAACAGATTTTGATGTACAGTATAGACTTACATGTAAGTAGTTATCTAG
Organism: Etheostoma cragini; assembly: GCF_013103735.1. Classification (NCBI taxonomy): domain Eukaryota; kingdom Metazoa; phylum Chordata; class Actinopteri; order Perciformes; family Percidae; genus Etheostoma; species Etheostoma cragini. Next base: position 18,420,241 of record NC_048407.1, on the reverse strand, counting down.
TAGCTGATATAGTATTTAATTGCTCTCCTATCTACTTCAGGAAACAGAAGCACCATTAAATGCTGAAAGAGCATTCAAAAGCAGGGAATCAATTTGGTGACCTCTGGTATAACACAGTGTTTAGATATCAAGATAATTTGGATATGATACATTATAGAAAACAGTGACTCCCTTAGCCTGAGGGGAGAGGGGGAACTGCAGCTGACTTGCTGAGCACGCTGCTGTGTTTTCACTGGCAGAGTTCAGGCAAGAGGAAGGGTTACATGAGAGATTTATCTTTAAAAAAGCTTTTGCTGTACAAATACGATCAATGTGATAATCACCAAAATGTTTTACATGTAGCATAAACATTTTGATAATTGTTGGCCAGTTATACTCTAACTTTTGTGAAATGTAGAAGATGACAACTTTATCAACAACCACATTACTGCCAGAAACTAGGTGAATGCAATAAATGGTAGTCTCGCAGTGTCAAACCTTCCTCCACAGCGCTGCGGAGGAGGGTGGATGCATCATTCTGGGATGGGAGAAAAACGTACACTGGTTATTGGCATTTCTTTAAACCAATCACAATCGTCCTGGCCGGCGCTAAACTCCGTATGGAGCAACATCGTCTCTCCAAAATAGCCTCGGGGCGGAACTTGTTTTGGTGGAACATGTGTACGTTCAAAGGTTGTTTCAGTTGTGCAACAAAAAACTCAGATTGGACAGAAAGTCTAGTTAGCTGTCTGGATTTACCCTACAAAGAGCTGAGAAAAAGTTAACCATAGATTGCCAACACAAAAGGAAGCTCAAGCGGATCTATCTAGCGGATTTGCCGTCAGCCGCAGAGCAATCCTGGAAGTGGAACGTCATGGAGATAGACTAAATAAATGATGTTCTGGTAAATATGCTGTTACTGGTGACTTTATAGCGGTTACAGGTTGGCTGTTTGTTTGGAAATAATGGAAGGAGAAGAATTAACTGTGCCTTTATTTACCTATGGAACAGAAACAGAGTAGCCACTGCTAAGAGAATGCTTGAAATGAGTGTAATACTACAATGATCTAATTGACCCAAAGTTGAGATTATCGGTAGCTTGTCCCCAAACTGTCGCTGGGACCAAACAAAGGGGAGAGTGATTTGAAAGCCAAACCAGTATAAACGGAAGCCCTGCTGCAACATTAATTATAGAGGAAATGACGGGCATGATTAGTCAATCTTTGAAACCGAGAGACTGCCAAACTGATAATGTTTGTTTATTTTCCTCAAGCATTTGTCACAGATGTCCGTTTTGGCTGTGATCCTCCCAATATTGTTCTTGCATTTAATTTTAGTATGTGTTTCTTCTGGGAGTGAAAGTAGCAACTTTCTTTTACAGCACTCAAAAACAGTTACAAAATGTGTCACAGAGAGACATCAAATCAAGAAAACGTCATTGATAAGAGTAAAACTAAACATTAGTAACTCTAATTAAACGTGAGTGCAATAAAGGAGAGACACAGAATAAAGAACAAATTCAAAAACAGGTCTTATTTTTTTATTTTTTATTTTTAAAGGGATTGCTTCTTCTACATACAGATAACCATGGTAGGAATGCTAAAATTGGGGTTTTGTACATCTTTCTATAAGATAAGAAAATTTAAGAGGTATTTTTTCTGGCTCCGTCCTGCAGTTCTACAGAAGACAAAACCATTCATTCGACATTGTAAGACATCCCAACAACACATAGCTTCTTGAAAAAATGGGCATTAAGCTCAACAACACAACACAACGCAAAGCTTAAGGCAACAATTATTTATTGAGATTTTCTTACAAGACTTATGATTGACTTACTGACCAACAGTATGTCACACCTTGTAGACTAATGGTGTTCTATATTTTTTACCATTCTGTGTTTTCAGGACCAGCAGCCTTTTGCCAACGCTCACAATGTGTTGTCCCGTTCTCACTCTCGACCCAACATGCTGAACAAAGTGGAGCATGCCCAGCAGCGCTGGAGGAGGCAGGTCCAGGAACAGAGGAAGTCTGTGTTTGACCGTCATGTTGTTCTCAGTTAAACTGCCCTGCGAGCAAGAGTTCCTGCTGGAGAAAAAACAAAAAAAAACAAAAACACTGTGACCGAGACTTCAGTTTATATTGCCTCCTTTCTCTCATTTGTGGTTTGTATCTCATCAAGTGTTACACTTCACAGGTGAACGGGGTGAAGAAATCTGGATCTGAAGACAAATCTGAATTCCCTGTTAAATGTTTAAACAAAACTGTGAGCTCTTATTTAGTCTGCAGGCAACACAAGAGATTACAATTAATTCTTTTTTGCACAATCTTAAATGAATAGTCTTACATTACATTTTTTTTTACAAATGCACAATTTACTCTCTGCCTGCTGTAGTTTGCAGAAGTGCCAAGTCACCAGAGAATTTGCAATGAAAAATTTGATGTTAGAGACTAATAAATGTGAGATAATAAAAACATATTTCAAGTGAATATTTCATAACATTTTCTAACATTTTCTGGCCACGGTCTTGGGTGGAGTCCCATCAGTCCAAAGCTGTCTGTCACATTTACAAGCCAAAAAGGCTTTCACAGTGAAACATCCAGATGTTGGTGAACTGGATAACTGGCTCAGCCTCCTGGCTGCAGTAAGGATCTGTTAACATGTAGCAGGTGGCTAATTTCCACCCCAAGACTGATAGAACTCGAAACTACTGCTCTCACCACAGGGGGAAGGAAAACAGTGAACAAGTATACAATATGAATCCGTCAGCCTTCTTTGAAAATGCATGTTTTATAATGAATCTTTTATAAATGTGATTTGAATCCTTTATTCCTATGTCTGAGAACTCGTGTGAAATCCATATAACGCATTACATTAACTTTCATATTTCGAACAAGTTTCATAAAACCTTGTTGCAGAAATCGATGCAATCTGTTGATGCTCTTGTAATCGTTGCGTTATTGATCCTTGTCTGTTGAAGATCCTCTTAAAATCGGTACACTCTTTAACTGCCTAATCTAATGAATAGTCTTTTATTTTGCCACTTCGATGTGCTTGGTCTAACATCTGTTCTATTAAGAAGGTCTTTGTTGACTGTCAGGCAGCATTAGTATGATAGAGTGGTGGAGTGCAAATAGGTTTATTTTTTGTATAGGTGGGCTGTGTACAGATTTATGAAAGTGTTCTTAACTATTGTATGTTTTACCTTTAACTTGAAATAAATGTACTATTTGGGATTCTCACATTTGTAATGTGTTGACATATTAATGCATTATGTTAGCTGCAGGTTGCGCTAACCTGCTCACCAGTTTGCACAGCTGTAAGTTCATTTGACATAAACACATACCATCTATAGATAGTTTGATGATGGTACATCAACATTTGTCAGCCCTACTATGAGAAATAATGTAATAATAAAGGCTGGATTAACCTGCTGAGGTGTCAACCTAAATTGACCCCCCACACACCTTCTGCTTTCTCTGCTTTGCCCCTGCTTGTTATCCAGTTGTTTATGCACACATCGTTTTCTAAAGAAAAAGTTAGGTTCTAGTGAGCTGATGCTTATGTGGCTGAATCTCTGACCTTTTTGATGATTTCTGTTCACTGTGTGGACGACAGTTTTCTTATCCATGACAGTTTGATGCCGCCAAATTGAAAATGACTCTTATTTCCTTAAACCTTTACAGGCATGTTAACAGCTTGATTTAGGGTAGAAACTGTCTTAAATAAATATGACATGATCAAAAACATCTGGAACCCCTTTGGAAATGCCATGTTGAAATATATTGAACTAAACTACAAGTATTTGTCTGCAAATGTTTGGTAACCCTCAGTATGTTCTTTTTTTTGTTAAGCAAAAATGATTTCCATACAACTGCGTCATCATTTCCTGTGCAGTCCACTTTTCCCTTTTTTTTTTTTTGTTCTTCCCCTTGTTGCATGCAGTTATACGGAGGAGACTATTTTTCCGCAAAAAAAAAGAAGAGTCAGTTTTCAGGCTGCACAGACAGAAAGCGACACAGGCTCTCTGTTAAAGAATGGATCATTGAGCGAACACTGCAACAACACACAAAGACAGGTAAGCTGTTTGTTTCACCTCATTAAATGTTCTAAATGTCTACAATTAAACGGCATATTTACCTTTTTTAACAAACTTGCAGTATTGTGTAGCATCTTTAGAGAGTGTGTTGATGAGAAAAGACAAGTTCCTTGTATTTTATAGTCTGTCGTGTTGTTGACATGATTAACATCACTGGCATAAAGTTATTCATACATGCTGACTTTGATCGATGTTGTTTAACTGTGTAATCCACTGACGTTTAGGAGGAGAAGTAGTTCTTCTCAGCTTCAGTGTCGTATTTGCATCAGTTAGCCTACAGGGGGCGCCTCAGCCTTTGGATTTGATCCATTCAAATATTGAATGTCTGCTGCACTCTTTACACATACACTCACATGTGTTTTCCTTCATGTACCTACACGTTTTAGTTCAATTAAGTCTTTCTAAGACATTTTGCCAAACCCATCTCACACGCACACACACACACACAGACACACACACACTCCAGTGCATGAGACATTAATATGCTACATTCTCAGACCTATGCTGTAGCTGCTATCTGTGTGGTGAAAAGCTAAAATGCCATGAGATAAAGTACTGTCCTTGTGCTAAACTTTGCTCCTCAGTAGCACAGTATGTTGCAGCTGCAGTTATTCAAAGCATTTTTAGACACAGTAATATGGCGTCACTTGTTATTGAGTGAGCAAAGAAACTTGTGGTTTCCTGACATTTCAAGTTATTCTGTCATTACCTGATTTGTTACAGATTATTGTTGATTAAAGCTAATCAAGCCATTTCTATTCTATAGTTGTGTTACATACTGTTTCCAAAAGATAGAGAGTCCCCAGAATTAATAACAACACACGAGTTGCCAACACATACACACAAGGTCGTCAGTATTATTTCAGAATTTATCCTCTCTGTTGGTCATAGGCTGCAAAATGGTGTCTGTATGAACAAAAATATCAGTCAAGGCAGGTTTGAAATGTACCTGAGGCTGAAAATGTGAATAATGAAACCGCTTACATTTCTTATTATTCTCCCTGAGCAACAACAGAACATCAACTGTAACATGTTTTGCATTCAAACATTACAAAAAATTTAGTAGTGACAGTATATTATTTCAAGCAACTGTGCAGAAGACACTTGCAACTTGTTTTCTTCCGTTTTAAAGGGGAGAGGATGTCTTTACTCGACAAGTTGTGTCTTCTCTCTCAGTGCTGTCTGGAGTTTTGACGAGACGTCAGCCTCAATATAATGTTGGAGTTTAAGAGCTGCCTCAGGTCTCTTTCTGAAACCCAATGTGGTGTTTATTGCACCAAATATATGCTTTCAAATGGGTTCAATATTTCCTATAACTCCCTCGACCCCTCGAACCATGTGAACATCCAGAAGCTGAAAGAAAGAATTTGAGGTGTAGGTGGGAAAATCCCCACAGAGCTGTGAGATAATCCCCCTTGAATGTTTTAGGATTTCAGATTTACAGTGGATCCTTAACAAACACACATAAGGTTTTGGTCATTTTATTTGAGAAAATAAACACTCATTCCCTTGTGGCTGTGGCTTTAGCAGGTGTGTAATCATGAGAGTGGAAAGAAAGACTTAAGATTTACAGCATTGGAGCTCTGCGGTCGATCTTAAAACTTTCTTTTTATTAAGCAGATTTAATTGTACTGTGTCCTGTCAGGGATGTAAGATTTCATTAAGTGTGTATGTGAGCAGATGCATGTTACGAACATTTTAATGATGCTCCAACTTCATGCAAGTAGAGGATGTGGCTTTTAATGAGAAATACAGATGGTACTTCAATCAATCAACAACAAATTCCATGAGAGTACAAGCTTAGGTTACGTTCTGGTAAAAATCCCATGAAAAGGAATCACTGTTTCGATCTTTTGTGCTTGCACAGTGAGGATTTGCAGTGATTTCAGGAAGGACAATCTTTAACGAGACCTTGGAAAGGTTTAAAGTCTCTGAGAAAAGCTGCACAGAGGCAGAGTTGTAGGCTTCCTGCTGACTTAATGTGACGAACTGTGATGACGGATGTCTGGGTTTTGTGACTTCCTTTGTTTCCAAGTCTGCGGGATGATAAGACACTCCAAGAGACTGCAAGGAGAGGTTTTATGGATGGGCAGTGCTTGCACATTTGGTGGGAAAGTGTTGCATGCAATAGCATAGAAAGATACCCATGAATGGCAAAACAATTACTTGATCGATAGTAGGAATATATTGTGAATAGGAGCTATTTCACAGGAATAGATTTAACAGATAAAACACCTTTTGGTGCTAAGCTCGACAGTTTTATTTGACCTTAAGGAAAAAAAAGTTCAAACTTTCTGTTGTTTGGTGCGTTTTTCTTTTCTTCTGAAACAAGGAGTTACTGACAACTTCTATCACCAAATTGTCCAGCAAAAGAAACACCAAAACTATGGTTTAAATAGATTGAAAATGCACAAACTTCATGACAAATCAGATTGAAAAGGGTATTAAAATGCAGAATGTCATTGCATCGTAATTCATGCATCTTAACAGTATGTTTTTAAGGATGGTCCATTTAATGATGGCAATCCTCGTCATGTAATCCCTACGGAGCAGATACGTTTTGTTTTGTTTAATCTTTTTTTTTTAATCTTTATTTAATCATCTGTTACATTCAACAGCATTTGAAGGATTAGTTTAATAAACAAATTGGATTTCTCAAGAAACGTTTTGTTTATGTCTGGTTTTTATTGTGAAGCGCTGTGATTTATGATCTAGAGAGGCATTCATAAATAAATGTACTTACTCATTTACTTATTATTGTACAGTGAAAAGATAAACACATTTTAATATTTAGGCTACTGACTACTTGACCACTGAGAAGCATACTGGACGGATTCGGATATCATGTACAGTAGGTTTCTCATCGTGCGTCCAAATAAACATGCAAAGTTACAGTCACAACATCCAGTCTGAGAGGTTTTACAAGAGCTGACATTACGAAGATGCTTCTTGTTATGTTTCAGAGCCACAGCACAGAAAGAGTTATGTAGTTTCATTTGATTGTAATTGACCTAAACATGGGGGATATTACATTTTGGGTGAATATTTTCATTTTTGTGGTCGCCTCAAGTTTAGACCTGTGGTTCAGCTTGAAGCACCCAACCACTTTAGATTTGCATTTAGAATGCTGAGAGATATGCAGCAGTGGAATGTTACTACCCACATTTACTAAAGTAACTAGATGAACTAGAGTAACTTAATGCAAAGCTGCATCTCCTGCCAGATTTGTGCTTTGTTGCACATGTAACCATGCCAACAAGTTGGCAACCTGTACATCACTGCAGCAAGTTGAAAGGTTAAACCTCTGAAGGGCAGCAAAAACAACTTTTTTTTAGTGGGCGTCGAGTTACTCTTTACGTTAAAGTGATGTTTTTAAGTGTGCTTTAGTTACGTAAAATAAAATACCAAAACAAAAAATCTGATTAGTATATCATATTACAAACAAACATGTTAGCACACCAAAAATATAATGTTTTATTATGCTGATAGAGACTATGTACTTTTACTTAACACTAAGTATGATTTTAAATGCATGTAAGTACATTTACTCAAGTACTCAACTTAAGTACAATTTTGAGGTACATGTATTTCACTTAGCCTTCTTCCATTTTATATAACTCAATGCTTGTACTACCCTATTATAAGATCTGTACTTTTCTATGACAACTACACTTACTAGTTACTTTTCAGATAAAGATTTTACATTAAAACCTATCATCATTTTGTAAATTACCTCGACCATCTACAACATTAAAATGCTGCTTGACAGTGAGAGGGGCCATTCTACTGCATAATGATACTTTTACTTTTGACACTTTATGTATTAATACTGTGAAAGTATCAAAAAACTCAATCTGCAGAAAAATGCAAATGGTTCTTTGTTTTATTGTCCTTTCTCAGCACTTCCATACGTTGAAACAAAATTTGTCCTCTGCATTTCACCCATATACAGTGGGCAGCTGCAGTGCAGCACTCGGGGAACTATACAGTATTATATGTATAAAGTTAGAAAGTGTAGCTACAGTGCCCTTAGAGTCATTCCCCGACTGCAATGACGGTGCATACAGCACATATGTGGAAGACCCAGAATCAGAGTAGATTGGGCTTTTCTTTTCTTTCACAATAAGGTTGCTTGAAGAGACAGACACTAAAACAGAGCATTTCACACACAGGGTGAATTCAGGGATAGTCAGACTGACAGTATGAGAAATAATCATATTTTTATCATTAAAGCAAGTAGTTGAAACCCCAAATATGTATGAACCTTAAAATTAAAATAATATAATATAATATATAGTATTTTTTAATTTTTCAGGATTGGAATACTTCTTCCACCGCTAAAGATATGGCTACAACATATACTAATGTCACCAAAGTGTATTTGTATATGCATGCCCTATCTCTGCTAACCTATGTCTATCTCTGATTCAAAACTTGGTCAGTGTCTGTATGCACACTGCTCTCTGGGCTGCTTGGCTATACATTCATCTCGGACAAATGAAAGACATCTTTGTGAGGGTTGAAATATATTCCTATGAGCCAGTGTGGAGGATTTCAGCATGACAATGTGTTGCATTGCTGGCAACATGGGTTTCATCCCAGCAGCAGCAGCAGCAGCAGCAGCAGCAGCCCTTCAACTCGTGAATATTCATCCTCACTCCTCGGCCCCACCGTGACAATAAACAAGGGAGAAGGCTGAATGCCTGTGAGAGGAGGGCAGGGGGCCAAATCCAGGGGAAAGTGGGGGGCAAACAACCCGTTTCTACGGTAACAAGTCCTGCCTTCCACTCTGCAGCAGGCTGTAAGGGAGGCTACAGCTTGTTTTGTCGGTTTTGGTTGGAAAGACTTAAATCGGAGTTTATTGAGAAGGGCAGGTATCCGGAAAAAAACTGCCAAAGTTTTTCAACGCGACCGGCACCGTGATTCGTGCGTCGCAAAGGGGATTATAATCTCAAAATGACGACAGCAATGGATGTTAGGAGAAACTCGGAGGTAAATGCCGCCTGCTTTTTGTTTTTTAAAACCTGTTTTTGACGAGCAAACAGCGGGGTTAAACTATGAGCTATAGGAAACCGGTAACAAACTACCTAAGACAAGGGTCCAAAAACCAACCCCTAAGAGTTATTATTGTAAAAAAAGTTGCAAGGTGCGTTTAAATGTAGGTCATAATCTCATTGTGACCATATTTGGTCATCGAAATTTTTAAACGATGGAGTGAGCAGAAAGCTAAAACGCCAGACTTTTTTTTCCCTTTAGTTGACCCTTTGAATGAAGAAAAATGTCCCAGCGGATACAGATAGTGACTCTGTGGATTGTAATTAGACCAAGTTATCGCTTAAACATCTAAAAAAACAGTCAAAACAGCAGATAAACAGAAACGTAACAGGACTCCAGATGAGTTCACAGTGTCCTTTTCCTGTTTTAGTTTGGACTTTGAGGGATATGTGTTATGTTTTGGGAGATAAAACTCATATGACAAAAAATGTGTGCTGTGGGTTTTTATCTCACATGCTTATGGTCATACAGTTTTTGTACATGGTTGTATACATGCAGTTGTCTTTGTTAATGTGGTATAAACTGTATAACAGACTGTAGGCTACATGTCATATACAAAACAATCAAGTTTATATGTAGTATTCAAGACCAAATTCACACAGTATTGTACTTGCCCCCCACAACATGACACTGTTGTCATACTGCCTTGTTTAGTTAGTTAAGGGGCTATTCAATTTAATTTAAGATTCAATTTTATTTAAAGTGTAAACTTTGTAGCAGATTACAATGAAATTTGGTGCAAATTCAGGCCATAGGGTAAGCAATAAGGGATTTTTGGTGTAGATGTGGATCCGGGAATCTTTAAAATGATTTTGTAAAACTGAAAGATTTGCCTTATTATTATTATGATTATTATTACTATAATATTTCCTCTACTTTCTTGTGATTTCTGGCACTTGGATTGAAAAAATATGGTTCATGCAACACATAATTTTTTTAATGTGAATTTCCGATTCACCTGATGTAGATTAATAAATTCTAGTATTAACGCAATGCAGTACTGGCAATGACATGCTTTCACTGAGTGTGTTGTAGTTTCAATATGGGAAGCTTTGCTGCATTTATCCTGATTATGAATGTTTATATGAGTTTTCTTAACAGAGTACAACTTAAATTCTAATGATTTTTTTCTTTTTTTACTATAATGCAAATCCTAGATACATGACTGGCTTTCTTTTTTGCTCACTCCCCCCCCCCCCCCCCCCCCCCCCCCCCCCTACCTTAAACTTTCTATTGTGCAGATCAAACAATGACCTTTCCCTCTTACTGGACGGGGCTGTCAACACAAAGCTATTGAGGAAATTCTTCTCTGTTTTACTTTCAGTTAAACAGGAGTGAGCCTGGCTTATCACCAGACACTATTAAAGGGACTGTTGTTCGCTGAACTTAATGGTGAACCTAATTTTCTTCTTGGAAATGGGAATCTATAAAGAAGGAAACAGCTAATTATAAAGCTTTGGAACTAGGTGATCTTGAAATATTTGTGGATCATTTATTTATTTAAACCTGTTTTAAAACATGATTATATGTGCTCTAATTTGAGCGACCTTTATATCAGGATGGAGTTATGGAAGAGAGCTGTTATCATCCTGTTAGGTCTTTGTTAGGTTGAACTCAGGTGCTGCAGGTATTTTCTTGGAATGAACAATATGAGTTGCCAGTTTGAAAAATACCATTTTATTTGTTGTGGTGGTAACAGTGATTCACCTAAGTAGATAAAATTCACACTTCCTTCCTCCTTTTTCAACGCTTAACTTTTTTGACCTGCAAATGGGCTGTCGTTGGTATTTTTTAACCTTTAATGAATTGGAGTTGAAGTTGGAGAATGCTTGCTCTTTATTAGTACTTTACCTCACATGCATGCACTTGTTGCTTAGTGTTAAAGTCTGATACTGTTGGCTATAGATCAGCTCTGAAGAAACAGTTTTGTTCAGGCCTGGCTGAAGGGAACCCCAGCCAGAGCTGTTTAGAGTGGAGAGAGTATTTTCGTATCATTTCCTCAAAGCAGATTTCTTAGTTGTGTGTTGTTCAGGTCACAAGACCATCTTTCTTAACTTGAACCCCCAAGCTCAACTGAAACTATCAACCACAGAGAAAAATTGCGTTTTTAATAAGAAAATATACTTCCACTTTTCCATTCACCTCATGACGCATCATCCTGATTTTCAGTTGCCTGGCAGTACTTTAGTATGTGTAAGTTGTATTGTAGCACAGTTGTAAGTCAGAATCAGTATTTATGTGAACACAGTTTTGATAAAAAAAAAAACTTTGGCAGTTTCTGCCTTTGCTGTTGAGCACTTGCATGACAACACAAATACATCCCTGATTTATCAGCCTCTGACAGGCTTTGACACTTGTTACTATAGGTCATACTCTACATTGTGATTGGATTACCTTTGCTCAGTAAAGGGATTTCTTTATAGACTGTTGTTTAGGTTTTCTGTCTAGTAATTATATGTGGGCAGCCAGATGGTGTAATCTTTTGCATGTCACATTATAACCAGTTCCATTCATGCACTATACACCCAGTGAAGTGCAATGAATCAATGTGATCTCCATGACACCATGTCTCCATAACATGACATCACCATGTCAACTTTAAAACGTCATAAGATGCCTTAACTAATTCACAAGCAGTTCACCATCAGTGGAAATGCCTGAATAAAAACGCTGTCGGCTGTTTGTAAACCTTTTAGCTCATATACACGTGTCAGAACATATTATATTCAGAATAAATTGAGCATGCTTTTTCTTAGAGCTTGGAATTTGTAAATCCTTTTAATAAAGTATCTATCATCTCCTATATCCTAGAATACATTGCTATTTGCTTTGTCTTGGAGAATAATTGTTGGATTTCAAGATCATTTAATCCAACAAAAGGGAAGGTATTTCTTTATCTTCCATTGTCATTATTTTCTTCTTTCTATTTATGAGATCACTCCCAGTTATCTAAGTTCATTCACTGTGTCACTGCTCGATGTGAGTTGAGTGCAGATGTGAGTTGTGCATGCGTCACTTTACAACAAGTAGCCTACAAGATGCTAACGAGAGACTTCTGTAATGTGAGTGCAGTAAAAATGGACCTACTGCTAGCCACAAGCTAGCAACTAAACACAATAAAGGCTGGATTGGCGTTTTGAGCTAAAGTTAGCGATCAAACAAGCATAGTTAGATTAAACGTTTTTGAAATTATTTCCATCTTTTGTTATTTGTAATGATAAAATTCATAGTTATGAATTATTTGATGGATTTCACAAATTCTAGTATGACACATTATGCCGTAAACTGTTTAAATCTGAGCATGCACAACTCATATCTGCTCTTGACTCACATTGGGTAGTGACACACTGAATACTTATGTCAAGAGTAGAAATGCTAATGTGAGCATCTGAAGCCAGATTGTCGAAAGTGAGTTTGCAGTCATTTGTTTCTCTTTGTATTTTGAATGTGTGCTATAGAAAGTGTGAATTACATAATAGGTCATAAGGGAAAGATCACCTTATAGTTAAAAGAAACACTAATGGCAACTGTTGGCAAGATGTTATGACTGGCTTAGGTGGAAACGTGTATAACAAGCATAACAAGTATAACAAGTTTAGCAAATTATTGATGGAAGCAGATTTGTGGTGACATTGCAAGTTCTTATCCCACGTCTTTATTTTCTTGCAGAATATGTAAACAGTTGTTTATGGAAAAACACATTAGTTCTGCTTTTTTTTTGCTGATTTCTTTTTAAGAAAAAAAGCTTTTGAATTGCACATTTTGATTTAATGATACCAAATCAAGTCTCATAAACATTGGCCATTATGCTCATAGTAGAGAAAATGAGCAACAACACAGGTGATCTACAAATTATTGTAAATTATTTTACAAATTATTGTTTTTGTTTGCTAAACCCTGACTATAAGACAGAAGCAAACAAGAATGCATCTTGCCGACTTTATGTCCTTGAAAAAGTCAAAGACTGTGTCAAAGAGGTCAGCTCTGTGACACAGACTCTTGCCCCCCTGCTGCAGCTCAGATGGATTTAAGCCTGTTTTCCACATGCCTGCCTCTGCAGCTGTGCATGCTCATATCTAGGTTAAACAGAAGGATTTTTTCCTCTGTTTCACAAAGAGAAAATATGTCATGATCTGTCTGGAAAAAAAGATGCTGAAATTGCTTAAAAAGGAGTTATAAAAAAATTCCAAGAATTGGTTCCACCTGGTCAATTGAGCTATATAGTGTCAGCATGGCAAACCATGTGGTGGAGTATGGAGGTGATTATGTACGACTATGTGCCACTGCCAATAGCTTCAACCGTAGTGGTTTCTTTTACATAGAGACACATTAAAGCTGTCAGAGCCTTATACTGCTATCCAGAGACAGTAGAGTGTAATACATCTGCTTTTCCATCATGTTTGTCCTGTAGTAAAAGGTTGTTTGTGTGAACACTTCTACAGTTTGTTTGTGTTATAAATTGTATGTGGATTGTATTATCCTGGGTTGAGTATCAAGAGCTGGACTCCCTTTTTGCATCTGAACCCCCCTCAATGCTCTGTTTTACATGATCTTACTCAATCAAAAGTCTCTTTTTGTCTCATTGTGAACAAAACTGGTCTTTCTGCAGATATTGAAACAATGGCATGGATCAGAGTGTGGGCTGAAGCCTGCCAGTGAGTCGTGACGTCTGGAAAAACTTGAGAATTCGCAGCAGAGATTTTCACTCCTCTTTTTGAAATAGCTCCTTGGCTGGCCATAAGCTTTGCGGTGTCTATAAAACAACAACCTTGAAGTCAGGTTGCTGATCAGCAGAAACCGAAGACCAGGTCAGCCAGAAAAGCCGAGGAGCAAGAGACAGAAGTAGACAGCATTAGCCTCGGTTTATGCACTCTGTTGTGTCTGCTACTGCATGTTTCCGGATGAACAAAGACCAAAATAAACCCAGTCGCCGGTTAATGAAAGTTATGACGTCATAAAATTAAAACACAAAATTGTGCTGTGCTCTCATAGTCTGAACATCGAGTGCCAGGTGCTGAGAGAGCGCATATTTGAGTGTAGTCTTTGCTGAATGAAAAACAAGCTCTTGGCATTAGGTCCAGGTGTTTCTGCCCCTCACTTCTGCTTTCTTTCACTCCTTTGAAAACATTCTTTAATACTTTGAATGGTGCCGCAGATCTTATGGATAGGGAAAATATTAGAACATTCCTGCATGTAGTGGAGAGAATTGTCTATCAGATGATCTGTCACATGTGACAACGCCAAGGACGTGCAGACTCTCTTTTGAAAAATATTTTACCTGGTAGAGTCTGTCTCTTACACGCACACACGCATGCACGTACAGCTGATAAAAGACTTACTTTTTAACCACATCTCTCTCTCAAGGACGTATTGAACACAAAGAGCTCTTTTATTCCAGGCCAAGTAGTCTAATGGAGACACTGTTGTAGTCCCATTTCATGAAAATGCTCTTGTTGCTGAGGGAAATATGTGAGATTGATATTCCTCTCCTGTTTCACTGGAATTGTACCTTGTCCCATGTCATGTGACACATAAAATGATTGATTGATTAATGTAATCCGTTAGTAGTTATGGTATATGAACACAACAAAACCAAGAAAACCATGCCATTACGTCATTAAGATGATGGGCTTGAATATCTCAAAGAGACAGTTTGGCTTTTGGGTTTTGTTTTTAAGTGTTTTTGTTCATCTCGCTGAGTCGGGTTTAAAGTAATGGCAGTTGCTGTTACATACAGTATAGTGATTAAGTAATAATAATGTATCCTTTATTAGTCCCACAAGGGCAAATTACAATTTACACTCTGTTGTTATTACACACATTACGGTTGGGGGTTCAATGCATTGCCCAAGACGTGAACTGGCCCATGTGACATGTGTCACATGCTGCCATTCTTTTCCTGACATGGTTGGTCAGTTGGTCAAAACACCACCCTGTTGTCTTAACTATATAGTAATTTACATACTTGAAGCTACGCCAATCAGTATACTTTATATAAACAGATAGTTAGTGTAAGTGGTGATGCTCTGTGATCACAGTCACTGAGAATTAAAACTTGACCCTTCAGTTTCCCTGGGGTCTACAAAGCGTTTTGTCAGTCCTGGAAAAAAAAGAAAAAAGATCTAAAAACCCCTGCTACCTGCTCATGCAGCAACAAACAGCAGACAGACAAAGTTAGAGACCAGCTGGTGGCGCATAGTGGAGCAATCAGAGGCAAAAGAGACAGATATTTCCCTCAGAAGTTGGCCAGAGAGAGTAAAAAGCAAAACAAGAGTTAATATTTTGAATTACATTCATAAGGTGCTCACAAACACCACTCCAAATAATCACAATAATCTGTTTATCGGCTGGATGTTTAAATAAGCCACAACCTTACGAGTTTGCCATATTACCTTTATCCATTAGAACTATTCCAGAATTCTAAATATCTAAAACTATGTTTTTTTTATAGGAGATATTTTAAACATGGATGTGCCTATTTGGCAAAGTACATTTGAAGAACATATTGCAGCATTTTCTCAAGTGAAAGATTTATTTGGCACAACATTTTCGATAAACAAATTTCTTAAAGTGCCTGTATTATGATGGGTTTTGGGGTTTTATTTTGTGTCTCTGGTGCTATTTTGTCAATGAAACCATGTAAAGCTAGTGTGATACAAGCTCAAAATATAATTATGAACCTCAAAATGACCATAATGTGGGCACTTCCGTAACAGCCTCAGGCCAAAGTGGACCCACATACATTAATGTCTGTTTGTGCAGCTCCTCATTCTGTAAAATATCTAACACATTCTAACACCAATCAATGTCAGGGTTGTAATCAAGACACTGTCGTGATTGAAGGAATCAGCATGAAGTGGTTGACTTCTCACTGTTGACCGTTAGCTCGCCCTTGGCTCCGACATCTCAAGAGAAAATTTGTCTTGAATCTGGTTGAACGCACTTTAAAGATACTCTAGAGCTTTGTTGTTTACAGCCTGTGACTGAGATGGTATCAGACCCCAGGAAGTCAGTTGGCTAACGCCTTGGTGTTTACACTGCAAAGTCCATCCTGGGCCTCTGTGACCCATTTCTAGCTTTCTCAGTCCAAAAATGTTTAAAGGTGAATTTATACAAATAAACACTGCTTAACTAAAGTGTGTAGAGCTGACACAATTTAAAATGTTGTTTGATGTTCTTTGCTTCTGGAAGCTAATCTTTGTGTGTTTGCTTTAAGGTGTTAGAAACTGAAATGACCAAAGCTTCATGTTTCCAATCAGAGAGAGACAACTGAATGTCACTTTCATAAACATACTATTTTTTCAGGAGGAATTTATCAGAAATAATATTTTATACAGCTGCCAGTGGGTCTGAATTTTATGTAAACAAAATATTTTCATTTGGTTTAATTTAGAGTAATATTAAAAGATTGTATTTCTAAAATCTGCTTATGTTTGTCTCAAATTCTCTTTTTTTTTGCCTTTCCAAAATTATTTGTTTTGTTTTATCATGCAATAATGAATACATTTTTTGGCTTATTTATTTAGCTAATTTAGTTTGATTTACTCATTCAAAGACTGTGATTTCACATAATATTCAGCAATATTCCTCATACCAAATGGAACTAAGGCTTTCTGATTTACGAAGATCATTTAATAAATGTTCTAATTACATAACAAAATGCATGTTACTTGATGAGTAGCTCTTCCTCTGAGTCACCTAAAAACTTGACACACTGGTTGTTGTACTAGCTGTTGTCTGTACTGTATGTCTGTAGACATTTGTGTTTAAATCCTGCAGTACTGTCTGCAATCACAGATAAGATAAAGTAATACAGTGTTCATGTTCTATTTTGTTCGAGTTTTCTGAAAAGATGCAGAGTTGTTAGCAGGATAGGACAACATCTTTCTTTGATGAAAAATAATGATGCATGCATGTCCTCTTAGCATAGTCCACAGTTACAGGAAATAACTGACAGCGGGAATGCTCCCCCCCCCCGTCTCCTCATCTGTCTCTATAGGACTCAGCTCCACTACTGGTTGGCTGGCTTCTTCATACAACAACTTCCTGTAAACAAGCCATGCTGCCAAACACCCTCCCGTCCTCCACCTCTGCTCTCTAGGGATCTTTGACCTCCTTATGCACCAGAACAATAGCATTGAGCCTTCTTGAAATGATCATTGCCGCATTTCAGAAACGTGATTTGCAGGGGTAATGGCCAAGAGTTTAACTAACTGCTGGTCTAATTTGAGATTAAGTTCAGCAACTCTTCATCGTAAGGAAGATGTCTTAACAGTGTTTACTGCTGATTGTGTTTCCATAGTGTTAAATAGAGCATGTTAAATGAAACTGATCTGATGGTTAAAAGATTTGAAGGGATAGATATTACAGCTGGACCGAAAAATTGCCTGGGCTTATGTATCAGCCAATATTACGTTTCATAAATAGATCAGTAATAGCATATATGCTGACCGACAAGTAAGATAAAATCACAGCACAGAAATGTCTATGTTTCTTTTTTAACTACAAAGCCACAGTTAGTATATTTGTGGAAACACATACACACACAAAAGTTAGTTTTTGTTGTATCTTTATTTAAAAAAATGAATCAGGTGATCTATAGTCTTAAAATATTGAAGTTTTGATCCTGATATCAGATTTTTTAGAGTTAAAAAAATCTGATATGAGGATCAAAACTTCAGTATGTTAAGACTGTGCTAAATATCACTAGGAATAAGTAAGCAAATGTTTTTTTTTTTTAACTCAGCTTTTAACTAGACAGTCTCTGTTATCTGCCGCTACTTTGAGACGATATAAAAGCAGTTAATTATCAGTAGCAACGTGAAAGCAGCAGGTCTGCAGCCTTTTAAATTAGCATGTGCTGAAGTGGAGTGCCAGACACACAAGGCTCCATTGTGGTGACCTTGATTAAATCATGCACAACAAACACTTTGGTAGCTGCGAAATAACTACAAAACCTTAATGCACACATCCAACTGGATGTACAGTACTATCCAGGTTTATGCCATTATTCACAGGGTAGCACCAATGTGAACATTGGGTTTCTTTCCTGGGATCCAAACGTGGACCAGGACCTTCTTTAAATATTTTCAGTTTAGCTGTTTCAGTGGCAGCAATGTATTTCTGTGTTGTGTGATGTGAAAATAGAATTTGTTTTGAGAGGAGTTAAAGAGTTAAGTTAAGGAGTTAAAGTGCCTGACGCACTGGAGTTTCTTTGATACCACATGCTGTGCTTTTTTATGCCAGTTGGTTGAAATTCCACTGCAATGTTGAAACTGTAGATTCAACGTGGCATCTGTGGTGAATTGGGGTGGATTGTAGCATTTTTCATGAGCTTGCCTTATGAAAAGTTGTCTAGCGCAAAAACTACGTTTCTACGCTACTCTCATGTTAATTTGTGATTGAGATAAGTCAACTTAAGGAGAGTGCTTGAAGTTTTGTCAAGTGAAGCTAATATTGACTATAGGGTTAAAGTGATCCTTTATCGAGTCCTTGATATTCTAGTAAAAATGCTATTGTTATTGTTAGACTCTGTGTTCATTGTTCAATGCCAGCAGTGCCTGACCAATTTCAAACATGAGTGATGAGCATAGCTTCAAAGCCAGGTAGCATAAGTTGACCTCTTCACACTGATGACACACCCAATTTTGTTTTGGGTCCTGGCTGTGGTCTTACAGGAATGTTTGCCATCTTGCTTTTGTTCATGACGAGATTGGATGAGTTTGTGAATCTACTAAATCCAATTCCATTTAATATTTTATTAATGGTCTGAATTCTATATAACACTCATTGACAAATCCAAATAACCTTAGAAGAGTTTTAGTTTGCATGAGTATTTGTTTATTGAAATGCGTGGAATGCTGTATCTTTTTTGAATGTTTCACATCCTTTTGTATTTGTTCGTTAGGTGAGTGGGCGGTTTGCAGACAAACATGACTGCCAACAAGAATTCGAAAGCGGTGCCTCGTGCAGGAGGGGGTAAAGCTGCCCGGGACGTCCCCGACAGGTCAGTGACATCTGGGACATCAGGGTTCGGCTGGTTAATGTTCACTTCCTGTTGACTTCATGTCACATTGATTCAGAACATCCATCTTTCTGAAAGAGAAACAAGTGCTGTACTGACTATCAGTTCATTCATTTTTAACACGTCCTTCTCATGGGTGATCAGTCTGTAGTAGTTGTTCATTGGAATGAATGACTGTCATGATAAGACTTCCAAAGCTTTTGCAAGTACGATCCTGTATCCTGGACGAGGGCCCCATCCAACTCTGAACTGTGAGTACTAGTGAGCAGCTAAAGCTTGTGTTAGCATGTTGAGAGCTGCCAGTGTCCTACTGGGAGAGAAAAACAAACTTTGGGAATGATATGTAATATCTAGACTAATGGTTCTTACAATTTATTATCCTGTCCATTTTTTTTAACCAAAAAGCTTTCTTAGGAACAAGCACACTGGTCTAATATCCCATATGGTAGTTACACATAATCATTGTAATCTGTATTCACACTGTTGTACCACTTTGTGAAAGTCTGATAGCTTCGTACCTAAATGCTACTTTTTGACTGGCTGTGTTTCTTATTTCTTCCTTCCTCATTTTCTGTGCTGACAAACAAACAAACACACACACACACACACACACACACACACACACACACACACACACACACACACATACACACACACAAGACAACATTTCATACCAAGTAAAACATAAAGTAACCTGTGGCTGTTGGTTTCTGTAATTGCTTGCGGTGTAAATTAGTCCTACTGGAATTGGCAAACCACACAAATGTTGATCATAATGTTAATATTATGATTTAGATAAATAGCAGTCATTTGCTGGTAATTGGGCATGTTTACCACTATTCCCAAGGTAAACTTGGTGAATCTAAATGTGAGGACAACACTAATAACAGCATCACAGCCTTCTCACCCTGCCGCCTGCATTCCTTTAACATGATAATTGCGCATTTAACCTCAGCCTTTTTTGATAAATGTAATTGTCATTGCATTAGAGCCTCACTAACAGCACGCTGGCCTCATGGGCTCATGGTATCCCAGATTCTTAACAATTAATAACAAAGGCGCTTTGCAGCACCCGTGTTTTAACAGATGGAGAGAAATTAGTTTCTAGGACAAATTGAATAACAAACTGTGTAACCTCAAGTGGAATACAGTTTCAGTTTGTTTTATTTTGAACATGTTAAAAAATAAAATTGACAGATATTAAAATAACAGATAAATTAGAACATTTAAGCACAAGCTTCCAAAATGATTGAATAAATAAAGAATGAATGAAAATAGGAATTCCCATGTTCAAAAAGGAGAAAAAAGAAAAACTTCTCTGGTCCTGCTCCCTGTTTATACTTTTATACTTTAATTAAATACAAAACAATTTGATGCTTCACTCATTTATA
The DNA here is from genome assembly GCF_013103735.1 of Etheostoma cragini. NCBI lineage: Eukaryota > Metazoa > Chordata > Actinopteri > Perciformes > Percidae > Etheostoma > Etheostoma cragini. The sequence continues at coordinate 18,399,695 of NC_048407.1, read as the reverse complement.
TACATTATGTATACAAACGCGGACATGTACATTATGTCTAACTAACTACACACACATATACACATGTATACACAGAGACACACATACATGCATACACTACACAAATTTTTTTCTTTTCCATCTATCTACATCAAACCGAATAATAACCCATCCAAACAAGATATAGCATATGGCACCTGGTACATGGTACATGGCAACATGCAGCAAAATGGTGGAAAAACAATACAAAGTAAAAAAACTACAACAAACGTAGGACGTACATTACTCTTGTACTAGGATCATCTGTGAGGGAATTTTTAAATGAATGTCCTGCTCCTCAAAGCTCACAAGCAACTACAAAATCCATCCAGAGAGGTGTTTTGGCAACACAAAACATGCTGACAGAAGCCTGGTCTGACAGAAATCCACGTTCAGTGAATTTATTTGATTTACTTATATGTAAGCAAATAGAACCCTGGGCAAAATCTATAGTTGTATCTATGATAACGCATAAACGTTTGTGTGAGCAGTCTGCTCCCTCAATCCTGGTCCGTAACAGGAAGTGGCCTGTGGTTAACATGCCCTGGAAGCCTGAATGAAAGCCAGAGGCCGGGTTAGGACAGGCATCCAGCTCTTTGTACTGTACTGTATGTGTGGGCTGCCCAGATGAAGCTGTCTAAACTGGACTTATTTTTACAACCATTATCCAGACTAACAGAACCACCTAAAAGTCTCCAAAACTCTGCACATGTTTTCTTTTTATGTCTAATCACGAGGTCTTCAAATGGCAGTCTTTTTAATTTTTTTAATAGCATTAGGAGTAATCCTCTCAGAATGAGGTCATAATATTGTAAAATCCATATTATTTGGTGGCCGATTTTACTTTTTGTGGTTGATTAAATCCACTGCTACATAAACAAATAAAACAAATTAATGACTGAAGTAGTGAAACGTAAGTAACAACATAATAAGATATAAACAAACATGTATGCCATTTTTAATAATGTTGCCAAGTCAAGGATCGCATAAAATCAGTCTACAGTCTCCAAGTTTGTAAAGTTTCAGTTCAAACTAGTCACTTGTATGTAGTGCACTTAGGCTATATAATATGAAACATAGATGCAGTCTCTCTGAAGCATTCACAAAGCACAACATGAAGCCAGTTTGAGTCTTTTCTTTTACATTATCTTTTTATTGCTTGTTTACTGTCACATGGTGGAAATCATGTTTGAGCGTGGAGACAGTGGTGGATCCTCCCTATCTTGCAACCCCAGCGGCGATCAATCAAAAGAAAATTTTTTTAAATTGCTGCAATTAACTCAATAAACTGTACTGTTACTGGCCTTAGAATTACATTACTTAGTGTTTAGTCTAGTTGCTACTAAAACATTTCCATTGATACTGAGCTTCAGAGACACCTCCCCCCTCTCTGGCCATTCTCCTTGGCAGAAGTTTAATTGGAGTTTTAGCAGCGAACCAGTAGGACTTTAAAGTGCCAGACAAATTCGGATAGCTCCCCGATGCAGCAATGCAACATGTGTTGTGCTGATTAAGATCAGAGGGTGTTTAACAATTATTTTCTTCTTGAAACCCTACAGTCTCTTTGACTTATTGTGATATTTAAAATATCAGACATATCAGACATTTGACATATGTCTGATGGCATTTCACCTGAGATTGGAGTTTATAATTACATTAATAATCACAGCTCAGTTCATTCATAGTATAGGAAAGATGGTCTGTGGTGGTCTGATGTATGTTTTGTTTAAAATATATTTTTTGGAAATGTTTAGGCGTTAATTTGACAGGACAGCTTAAGACAAGACAGGGGAGCGAGACGGATGACATGCAGCAAAAAGCCGCAGGTCGTAATTATTATATGATGAGCTACCTACCTCTATTGATTTAACTGAGAGGTTGTACCAGTTGTTTTTGTTAACCAAGCAGGAGAAAATCATGGTCAGTGATGTATCAGTTCAGTATCTAAAGCACTGTGTGCTTAAAAATCTATTAATTTGACTTAAGAATACTACAAATCAGCAGTAAAAAGTTCAGGCATGAGTCATCATCTCAAAATGTCATACTTCTTCAGGCAAGGTAAGATAAGATGCATCCATCATGCATTTAGCTTGCAGGTTCCTAGCTGTTGTAGAAATGTCTCCCCACTCTGGAGCAGGGGGAATAAAACCAGGGAAGGGCAGGTAGGTGTGAAGCGAGATCTGTCCCAACCTGCATTGTTGGATCACAGTCCAGAACTCTCAGCTTCCTCCTCCCATAACGCTTGTTATTCTTACCATGGCTGTGACATCAGATCTCCCAACGCTACACTTTCGCAAGACTTAGCTGGCTTCCAAGTCATGACAAGGTTTCTGAAAGACTGTGAGTAGTAAGGTGTCAGGGATCTACAGGGAAACTTTTTCTTTCTTTGGAAATATTAAAGGAGGTGAGCACAGTGAGAAAGTGTGTGTGTGTGTGTGTGTGTGTGTGTGTGTTTGGAACAGTCAGCAGTGAGCGTGGGACTACGGTAGCAACTAGTATCACTTAAAAAAGCTTTTCAAGACCAGAGAGGAGCAGTGAGACATTTTACAGGTAATACCTCTGTAATAAATCTTGCTTGGAACATTGCTTTCTGTGGGAGGTCCAAAGTGATTCTTCTTAAATTATTGTGATTACATGGAAAAATCCACAGTGGAATTGTAATGTAATTTGTATTTCCTTTGACATTTTTAATCTCATGCTGGCAAAGACAGAGTATATCCCTGTGGTTGTTCTTAATACGTGGCTCAAGTTTAATGTCTTTGATTTTGGAAATTAATTCTAAATTTTCAGCCAACTCTTCACAGTTTTCTCCCATCTGTTTTTCATGGAGTTTCTGGAAGTATTCATGCTGCAGTGTGGAGTGGATTTGTTGGAAGCTATGAGACAAAAAATCACAGTTTCGTCTTATGGTTTATTAATATCTGTTGTTTTGTCTTATTTTAAAGAAATATTTAGATGTTAACAATGTTTGTTCACACCTTTCTCTGTGTTGTTTAAGGCGCCAGTCTACATCCCTGTGTCCGGTTCTTGCTGCCAGTCAGGGGCAGAGCCAACAACCTCTCCTCAGCGACGGTGAGAACTCTGGGAAACAGATTAGGTACGCCAGGACTGACGGCAGGTTCCTGGTACGTGCTGGCTGGAAAAGCAAGGCCGCTACCCTCTGCAGTGGTGCGTCTCTCACAGGAGAAACTGACTTCCAAGGCCGCCTCACCAAGTCAAAGAGCATCACCTGCCTGGACAACAGGCTCTCAATCTATAAGCCTCCAGGTCAAACCAAGTCTTGCCAGGAAAGTCAGGAGCAGAAGGAGCCACAAGTGGAACTCTCTCCGGGAGATGGATTAAATGGTAGGCCACTGAGTTGGAGCACACTCTCACTAGGACCTTCCTCTAACCAAAACCACAAGCGCACCCTCTCTCTCACCCGCTCAGTAGCAGGTGTTCCCCCCACCACAATCCGCAAAAAGATCTCAGAATGGGAGTGCCGAAGGGTGGCTCTGCCTAGGATGAGCTTGTGTCTTGATAAAAGAGGAGGAGAGCGTGTAGGGGGCAGTGAGGGCTGCCCCAGCCTCCTCTCTTCTCCCTGTAGCGAGAAGACCTTTGACTTTAAGGGGGTTCGCAGGATGAGCACAGCTTTCTCAGAATGTTCTTACACAGAGGAAGAGGAAAGAGCTTCAGACAAAGACAGCCTAGGCCGCTTCCAGAAAAGGACAGGCAAGACAGAGTCCTCAGGAACATTTGTACGTTCCCTGTCTGCTCGGAAGGAGACGTCCGCGGTCCTCAACAGGATACAAAAGATAGAGCAAGCCCTGAAGGAGAATCCCAGCCCATCCCCTCCACGGTATCTGAGTAATTGCTATGCCCCCGACAAGACAAGACAAAAGTCTTTTGTAATAGGTGACGACTTGGACAGTACATGCACCAGTAAGCGCAGCAGCATTTGCTCAGTGGCCACAGAGCCAGATGCTGTTTTGGTGCAGGATAAACTCTCTAAACTCAGACAAAGTGTGTTCAATGTGAGCTCAGCCAGGTCTGAGAGCCCAGAACCACCGAGCGAACAGACTGCTGTCGGCACCCCGGTCAACCCCTTACCTAAACCCAAACGCACTTTTGAATACGACGCCAAACGGGACCAGAAGGCCGCGTCGCCAGCCAATGGTTTACCTCCAAATAGAACCTCTGAGTCTCCCCCGCCTCTGCCCTCAAGCCCTGCACCCAGCATGACACGAGCTGTAAAAACCGAGGCGAAGACCCCAGTGAAAACACAAGACAGGTGAGAATATCAGTGTGCTTATGTCTAAAGACAGCTTCTCTGTAAAAGTCAATGTGAAATTCAATGTTTTGTTCATTCAGTCACGGCAGGCTGCCAACTCAGTTTTTGGTGCCACTGGAATCTCTGGCCTCATGTTACCTGGCATAAAAATGATTCATGAGTTCCAGTGAGCTATAAAGATTTTGAATTGGGGAGAAAGGGAGCTCTGGTAATGAATTGGTACTCAGTCTCTGCAGAGAAATCTGAGCTAAGGTATTGGAAACTGTATAATTGAAAAAGTCGCATTGGTGCATCATGGGTGCTATGAATTTGTCTTTCTTTGTAGTTTGAAGAGTTACTTACATATCTTATAGTCTTGTGAGGAATTTGGCTGTGTTTGCTTTGATGGGGGTTGTAAGTTACTGATTAATGTGTCTGGTTGTGGTGTTGGAGCAATCTACTCCGGTTCTCCTAACTTTAATTTAAGTAAAGGAATTGCAGTGGAGATTAGTGTTGAATCAGTTTCTTAAAAGACCATTGAAGAATTAAGAAGAAACAGTTTTGTTTATTAGAGCACAGAGTTCTTGTCACTCTAGCTTTCCTTATTTAATCAAACATAATGTCATCAGAGGTTTATCCTGAGGTTAATGCCTACAGGAGATCGATAAAGCAGCTCATACTAAAAATAACTGATGATTTATTTAACAGCCTATTTGGAATGTGAGATCTCTTCTGGAAATTCATTTTGGTCCATAAAAGATTTTGAAAATGTAAACACTAATTTAGCAAAACTATAATATATTTTCATTCAGTAAATTTACTCATACTTGGGCTTTACCTGAATAAACTCTAGGAAAGTCCATTTAAAATCAGCAACACTGGATTATTGTGCCCCTTTGTTGCTTGAATCTTGGATCCTGTAGTCTGCTCATGTTTTTCTCCTTGACTTATAGCTCTCAGGATCAGGCGTCCTCAGTTTGAGGGTGGAGCCTCTCCAGATTGTCCCTATGTAAAATGGGGATGAAATCCTCAAATGTTCATCCCTTGGACTCTGTGTTTAACATTCCTGTGGCTCTAGCAATTTCAGACCAAGTTTAAAAAGCCACAAGCTGTCGATGGCGCGACATGACCATACTGTAGATCCCTGCACTAATGTGGCAAAGTGCTAAGGCAGTGCCTTGACATGTAATGGGAGCACGGCACTATGTAGAGATAGTAGGATACCGGCATGTTTACTTGTGACTTAAAAATGTTAAGGGATGCGACAGAGCTTTCGACTTTCACTGTTCCTTGTTTGCAAGTGGAGAACAAGTAAAAGCGTCCGTCTGGACTATTTTTAACACCATCTGGACCTTTTCTGTTTACTCTTTTCTGTCTCCCCCTTAGTTCTTTTGATTTTGTGTATGCGACTATGTAACATGTTTTCCCATCTTGGTCTATTTTGACTTTCTTTATTTCTTCCTAGAGAGTCATGTGAGTCTGAGGACACTACAAGGCTGCTATCTTCATTTCCGTCCCCACCTACAGAGAATGGCACACTAACCACAGGCACACGGAGTCGACCCAATGCCAAAAGCACTTTAGAGGAGAATGCCTATGAAGACATAGTAGGTAAGCACATTTGGTTCAGAAACTGCTTTGAAAACAAAAGGCAGGGCCTTCATGTCACTTTAATCACTTGTTGGTCTGACCCGGGTCACTCTTGGATACTAGTTTAGAGCTGAAATGATGAATCAATTAGTCGATCAACATAAAATGCATACTTCTTTTGATAATCAATTATAAATCGGCTTTTTAAGTAAAGATGATAACATCTTGATAAAGGGTTGAGCTCAGGAGACGATGATGAAGACTTCAAAGATGACAAGTTCAAGGGTTTCAAGTCATTTGCAGCTTCATTCAAACAGTGAACAAACTTTCATGACACAGTAAGCCGACTGTGTATACACACAAATATCTTTACAAGAGTGACCACTGAACAACAAGGCATTTTAATCTTTTAACCTTGGCTTTGGAATAGTGGACGGATGTTTTTCACTATTTTCCTATTATCATTATGATTGCTTATTCGATCAATCAATGAAATAATTTTCAGATCAATCTTTAATTAAAATAATACAGTTCAATGTAACTCATACTTAAAATCATGTGATTGTAGACATTGGATATAAGCGAGACAGTGACAGTACGTTTTTTATCCAACAGTTGCTTTACAAAAGTAATAAGGCATTATCAATCTTAGGTGATACTCTGCAGCACTTTGAGTAAGTATTTTTGACACAGATTTTGTATCTATGACTATGTTCCTGATCCTTTTGGACATGTAATGACGTGTTTAATATAAATATTATAAACCTTCCCCGGAAAGAAAATTTGGGACTTGTGTATCCAACTGTGGTCGAAAACAGTAGTCAGATTTTGTATTGAAAGTGATAGAATTAGTGTGAATTGAATTGATGGCCCCATGCAGCATGACCTAATGTAATAATATTGTGAGGGTAACTCCTCCTCCTGCCTCTGCCTCATGTAGACACTCAGCCTGAGGATAAGATAAATAGATAACATGTGGTTGTATAGGTTTAATTTTTACTTTAAAAACTGACTGTTTGTGTACACATTATCCACTCCAATGCAGCACTCTACTAATGCATATTCATAGAGGATGAGAACTGAACTCTCACAGTTAAATTATTTTGTCCACAAATATATTGTGATCAGCAATGGACACAATTGTGCAATCGTAAGCTAAAATTTACAATAAAGAAGATCTTTATTTTGTTGCTAAATAGAACAATTGCCTTTTCACATTGAAACTTTGCAACCGACACGTGTGAAATGCTGGACATGTTGAAGAGCCAAATTCCTTTCCAGTAGCAAATAACCCCAGGCCTTCTGTCCAGTCCAGCTGTCAGTTCCCCCAGTGCAACCTTAATGTTGTGGAAATGTGTGTCAGTGTGAGTCTAATGATGGAGCTTGGATTTCAGATGCAGTAAAACGTTTTCACATTCTGAAATATTGTTCCTGGTAAATGTTCAGTGATCAAATGAGATCTTAAGCAAGTATTACATTACATTATGGTATTTCTATAAGTAGACGCATTGTTCTCGAATCAGTGATCAGTGTCATGCTCATCAGCATTTGTTTTTAAACTGAAGATGTGCAGCCGCTTCAGAGAGAGAGAGAGAGAGAGAGAGGGAAGGGAGAGCGCGCATTAGGGCATGACTGATTTTCATGTGAATCCCAACAAGGCCCCCATTGTTCACCCAGCACTAGGAGTGTGGAGTTTGCAGATTGGAAACGCAGCTTTTGCCAATCTCTGTTTGTTACTCACAAAGACATTGTCTCTGAGTAAGTTTGAAATTGCTCCAGCTATTTTAACAATGCTTTCAAACTGGAGTCCTAATGCAGGAGAGCAGTGGTTTCCCTGACCACTACAAAGTATAGGTCAGTTGATCCATATGAGAAGCAGCCACAGCAGAAGATGAGCCATGGTTTGGTCCCTCTGCATCCTTATTTTAACAAGCATACGACATTTCATACAGAGAACCAGAAGTCCCTACACATTTAGCCCACAACATCTTGGCTTCTTTAACCGGGTAGGTGGGACATTTTCTCACACCATTTGGGGTTTTGGCATCCGTGCTTGATGTCCTTTGTTTACCCTAAGAATGCAAGTAATTTGTGCTACAGTGTTCACAATTGAATGATTGATTGTGATATTAGAGGATGGTTTTAAGTACTTTTGACCAGTGGATTTTCTAAATGGAGTGCCAGTAAGTGATCTGTTTGAAGGAGGATGATTCACACCCTGTGCTAACACGATGATTCAGCTGTCTGCATAATTGAGTCCCAGTCTTCAAACTCCCGGCTTTGTGTTACCTTCGCTGACGTAGTTTGTTAAAGTGTTGTCTGCTCTTACCCGTGTGAATAAATCTGGGTGAGTGTCTGGTACATGTAGCGAGTGACTCAGTTTTGGTTAAAGACACACTTAGACTGTTACATATACAGTTGGACCTATCATTTCCTTATTCTTTGGTGTAAAATCTGCCATGTACAATCTCCTGCACACTTTCTCCAGTGTGGTCACAAACAGACTCTCTTCATGATGGACACACTGTATGGTTTGTGGTGCTGTCAATTTTTTTTCTCACAAAACTGTAACCTCTTTTTTTTAATCCCGTGCACATTTTTGTTTTCGATTGAATGGGTTTAGCGGGTACCACTATACTGTAGCTGGTCCACTTCATGGAGTAAGCTGATACTGACATTGGTGTAGTTTGTTTTGTGCCTCGCCCTGCATGGTGAGCCTATTGTATACACAGAAATGTAAAATCACAGTGTGCAACCGAGGTGTGTCCACTCCCTCCATAATACTGTGTCTGAGGGTGTGTTACACAGCGACCAGGATGTTTGTAATCAGAGGAGTAGATTAGTACCCTCCAGTACATAAGCAGCTATACAGACATATCATTTTCCCAGCAGGCTCTCATTACAGAATTGCTTCAGTTTAATGGAGTTACAGCCCAACATGGGGTCAGACTAAGCCCTCTTATTCTGCTCCTCAGCTTTAATGATGCAAAGAAAATCACTCCAGTATGCTAATTTACTGTGTGACACAGCATCGCGCTCTAAAGCACTCTGGCACTGTACGTTGGCTGCATTTGTGTGCAAGGGTGTGTGTATCTACCTCAGACAGGTTCAATAATTAACCTAAAAATAGATAACCGAACAAAGCTCTGCCTGTAAGTTATTCTGTGATGCTTTTAAAACACGCATTCGTTGTTCATTGCTAAGTTCATCGGGTTTTCCACCAATGCACTCAGGAAGAAGGAACACAGCTACCAAATAGATTTTTGTTCCTTCCCTTTCTACTGACAGATAACACTGCTTTTCTTTTCTTTTACAAATTCCCCTCATGCATTTCGACGCCATCTGGCTCTGTTTTTATTCTTCACTGTGGTTTCTTCACTTTCTCACAACCTTTTTCAGACCTTGCCAAAAAGCTATTTTCGGAGCACATGTCTGAATAGACATGGACTGTGGTGTTACACAAGTTTTCTCTTTATTTAAGTTGGCCCTCTGCCAGGTGACATCATGGAGAGCTGTGCAGCACACTGTAATGTTCCTTTTCATTCCTTTTTCTGCTATCATTTATTCACTGAAGTACATAATAGAGCAGTAGCAAAGCATGTGCTTGTTGTAACTTCTTGAGGTACAGTGATGCATTTTATTTTTCAAAGATCCCATGGCATGAAAATTTCACTTTATGAGGCCTTTTAACATTAATCTACGTTCCCCCAGCCTGCCTATGGTCCCCCAGTGGCTAGAAATGACATTGGGTGTAAAATGAAATCTGGAATCCAGCTCCTTATGAGGTCACAAGGAGCAAGGTTACCTCCCTTTTCCCTGCTCTGCCCGGCCAGAGAATTTGGCCCACCCATGAGAGAGACATCATGGTTTTCAAACGAGCAAAGTGGCAGATGGTATGCCTGGACAGTGATTCACTAACAGTGGTGTGTCCAGAGGTTTCAGCTGTGGGCACAGTTGGCCTAGTGCCAACAGTAACTGGGAGTTCACTTTAGCCAACCGGGAGTGACTTTTGACTTACCTTTATTGACTCATTTATTTTCATACTAACCATGGGGAGGCCCTATTGTGGCCCTATTGTGGCCCTAATGTACCCCTGACACATTTTACTGAACGCTGTTTATCCTTTTTGGCCCCACAGGTTCATCTTTCTTCTGTTGAAAACATCCTGTGTCTTTGGACAGTTACTTCTGACATTACATGTGAGCCACACTGAATATTTACTTCATCCCCACAGAGAAAGAGAACCCATATGAGGATGTTGACCTGAAACGGAAGACTTTGAGTCGGAAGTCTTGTCTTTACGAGAGCAACAGATCGTGGACCACCATGGACAGAAAGCTGAACTCTCCACCTCAGGTAAGTTACATGCCCGTTGGGATCAACAGCAGTGCTGTGTTTTTCTGTTGTAAACATAACACATATGTTTTCCTGTAGTGAGGTGAATCTCCTTGCTAGGTGTCAGTGCCTGGACAAGATCTTTTAAAGAATCTCACACCTCGTTTGTGTCACTACAGGAAACAGTTTGACATGTTTAAACCTGGTGACTCTCCTCAGAAAGGCCGATCTGGACATTTGGCTTCCTCCCTTAAACGCAAATGCACCTCATCCTCTCACTGTATAAAGGGTTTTAATACTCCAGCAAATACTCCTTGAGCAACTTCTTTGTCAGGGACATAATGGAGGAGCAACTTCTGGTTATGTTCATGGTGCGGTCCAACAAACTCATGTCTTTTTTTTTTTAAGTCAGTCAATGATTGGCTTTTTTCCATTATGCCAATTGTTTTCCACACAACAGCAGGGCACAGCAAAGTGAGGAGTTTGAGGTGTGCCGCACGTCGTCAGTGTAGTTCATTATCTAACAGCTTACTGTGGCTACTCCTTCTTGTTCCATTACTCCCTGCAATATTTAAAACGTATCAACTTGAGGTGACAGTGTCTTGTTTTGTGGGCACATTTTTGATGAATTATCGCTGTCAACATCTAACACTAATGCATTGTGTTTACTATGACTGCTTCACGATAAAAGCTACCCCTGTGTTCCCCTGATTGAACACTTTTAATGTTTTATTTGCATTAGCAGTTACATAATACAGCTCTGACACAATGTAAAGAGAGTGAGCAGTACACAGTGACGCTGATTCCAATGAGATAAAATTAGAAAAGTAGGATTACATGCATACATGATCCTTGTGCTTTATAAGGCAATATGAATCCACCACGGGAATGGTGGGCCCGCCACGATCACTGAAAACTACGGGATTTTAAACCTTTTCATTTCATGGAGACCTTAAGGATTATAACTTTATTATGTATCTATGACGAAGAAAATATCTTGAATCAATGCACTGGGATAACTATTTATAAAACCTCACAAATGAATGATTGAAATGTAACAAAGCTTCCGTATTAATTTCTCCCTGACTAGTTGCCTTCCAAACCCAGTAGCCAGTCCCTTCGCCTCCCTGGTCCGAGTGACAGGAAGAGCCACCGGATGTCACAGTTGTCCAAACGCTACAGCCACGATGAAATGCTGCTACTCCCCCAGCGGGGTGCGTCACCATTACCTTCTGGCCTTCTGGATGATAGCCTCTGTAGCACAAGTGATACCCTGGCCTCACAAAGGCACTGGAGGATCCCCAAGGTACACACTACCAGATCCTACACAAACACCTCCACTAAATCCTTGCAGAGCTCTGACTGTGTTTTCTTTCCTTCCCTGCTTCACAGACCAGCTCAGGTTTCTGTAGGGACCATGTCAGTTCAGGATCACTTGTAATTTATCAGTTTGGAAACAACGTTTGTAAAACACACTGCCTCCATGCACGCTATTACTGCTTGGGTTTCTCTTGTGGTCATTTTTCTCAAGAACTCGCATTGAGGTTTTTCAGTACTCCTTAAAGCACAGGACAGTTATTAATTTTGGCCAGCAAAACCCCCTACTTCTTCTATATTTCAAAGGATTAAAAGAATACAAATTTCAGATCACCGCACAGAGAATTTCCTCTTCCCTCTGTTTACAGCTGGTCCAGAGGATCAACTCCATTTACTGCACTAAACGTGGGAAGAAGAGACTAAAGAAGCTGTCAATGTCCAATGTTGAGACTGCATCTCTGAGAGGTAAGTGTTCTCTTTATTCCCTTTCTCCACTGTCCAGATAAGTGAGTAAATATTTGCATCTCAGCCACCCACATAGAGTTTGCTCTGCGCCAATCTTGTGACATAAACACATGTTTGTGAAATTGCCCTCTGACCCGTAGAAAACCTTCTTGTCTGTCTCATGTCTGCCTCCAGATGACAACAGTGAGAGTGAGAGTGACTCTGATGACAGGTTCAAAGGTGAGTGACCACAGCATTCATTTGCATCGGTTAGGGGCTATACCTGTACACCTGTTAGCTCTCAACTTTTTCTTGGAGCTGTGTTTCTCTTCAGTTGTGAAACAGCTTCCCATTGTATTAAGCAAGTGACTCTGTGTGGACAGACAACAGAATTGTAACTAAAATCTTTGGCATATGCACAGATTATCAGTAGACCATACAACATTTATGACATCTATCTAGATTTAATGACTGAAATACCAATGACAGTTCGTGATGTTTTTTCTCTGTTTGGCCAGGATGTTTCAGTAAACGTGAATTGCATCCATACGTACAACTTTTAATTTTCTGACTGTCTAAAGGTTAATACCCTGTGAAAACTGGATTTAGACACTGAACTGTAAAGTGTGAATTTTGTTTAGACAGAGAATTGTATGAATTAATGTCCGCTTCCCTCGTCAGCTCATACGCAGAGGTTGCTGAAGCTGCAATCCATCCTTCGACGGGCCCCCAGCTACCGCACGCTGGAGCTGCAGCTCATTGAGTGGCAGGAGAGAGAACTCTTTGAGTATTTTGTGGTTGTTTCTCTAAAAAAGAAACCCAGCAAAAACTCTTTCTCCCCAGAGGTCACCTACCAGTTCCCCAAGGTAAAAGCCTGACAGCCATCACTAAATCCATCCCTTAAAATGCATCAAAGTACCTCTAGTATTTTAGCTCAGGAATCACCTATCACAAATACTAAATAGATATGTCACTCTGTCACTTGGTAAGATACACTTTATTATCATTGTTTAATGCTGTTGACAGCAGGGACTGACTTTAAAACCACTCGCTGTAGTGTGTTAAGCGACTGCGGAGGGTGGAAAAACACATTTAACAATTTATAAACTTAACAATCTATGGCATGGTCTGGGAAACGGCCCGCCCTAAAACGGAATACAATGGATTTGTAGTTAAATAGGGAAACAATTCTGGTATGATAATAATAATAATAATAATAACAATAATAATAATAATAATAATAATAATAATAATAATTATAATTATAATTATAATTATAATTATAATTATAATTATAATTATAATAATTATAATGAATAAGTCATACATTTAGATAACAACAGAGCTTACACACATCATTTAACATGTGTCAGCAGCACAGACAACAGAAAGGTTTGAATCTTTCTTGACGCATTTCAGGATCTAATATCGTCGGTGCATTTGGAGGACGAAGATTTTTGCAAGCAAATGTAATCTGGTTAAGTCACAATTAGACAGTGTGACAGATGTGATTGTTAATGCCACAGATAAAGCGGGTCAGTGTCATCAAGAAAAAAATGTTAGAACAAGAATGAATTATGTTCTGTAGGCTTTCCAGAGTCTTTCCTCTCTGCGCTTTTAGTCATGGATTGATTTATTATGTAGTTTAAAAACTTAAATTAAAGTAAAAATCTATATTCACGTGAGCGTTTCACAATTGATTGTGAGGGTTGTTGACAATTTAAAGCTTTAGGGGCAATTAAGATGCATTAACGAGAGCCTGGGGAGTCGGTTTACAGTTAAAAATAACCAGGATCTGTGTTGGGGAAGTGTTTTTAGTTAATCAAAGTTATTTGATCCCTTGGGAGAAGTACATCTCTGCCAGCTAGCAGAAACACTCACTCTGTTGTTGAGGTAATGAGGGGGCAAAGGTTTAACCATGTATGGGCGAAATGGTAGTCTGGTCATTTATTGGCTAGCTGACATTCATAGGGATCTTAAAAAACACAGTTATCTGGAGGAGAACAAGCTCTCCCTCCTCTCCTCTCCTCTCCTCTCACAGCTAGAGAGGCCCACCAAGCAGATGAGGGAGGCCGAACAGAGACTCAAAGCCATTCCTCAGTTCTGTTTCCCAGATGCAAAAGACTGGAGTCCTGTGTCGGACTACACCAGGTATGTCTGACAATCTGCCTAATTCAGTGTCACATTCACTATAACTAACTGATCTATTACGTAAAGGTGTACTCCAGTGAGGTAGCATTGCACTTCGATTAAAGTTGGGGGGCTTGTGAGGGAGAAGAATATTGAAAATAAAAGCAGCAGAGCTCGAGATATTTGGACTTTTAGCCCGGGGAATTAACCCATAAAGCTACTCAGTAGTGTCTTTTGTAAAATGTTCTACATTTGTATGTGCCTTTTGTCAATTCTCATGTGTATACATTTGTTTTTTGCCACAGTGAGACCTTCTCCTTCATGTTGACTGGAGAGGATGGCAGCAGGAGGTTTGGGTACTGCAGACGCCTGCTGGTAAGCCACCATTTAACCCCTTATCCTCTGCTCCCTTTTCACACCCTGCTGTGCCCTGTTTGTTGGGACAGACCTTTTGTGACCTGATGTGTTACATGACCATCTACTAGGGGAGCAGGAAATAACAAAAAAAAGAAAAATGCTTATGACCGAATTGGTGAAAAAAAGTATATATAAAAATGCAAAAAAAGGCACTCCTCAGGTTCCTTTACCTCTTCAAAAACCTGCCTATATTTATACCTAAAGCATTCCTGAAGCCACTAGATTCAATTATCCTACCATATGTCTGGGGATTTAAAGTTCCTCTTATTTCTAAAAAGAATATACCTAAGCCCAAATCTGTGGGAGGCCTGAGCTTGCCTGTTTTAAGGCACCACTACTGGGTGGCAAACGCTAGAGCACTAATCTATTTGCGAGACACATACCATGATAACATTACTGCTTCTACCCCACTATGGCTTGCCATTGAGCAGGATATTCCCAAAAGCTCTCTACCTGCTCTTTTCTTCTCATCAACCAAACCTCTTACAACCATATCAGGAACTTTATGGTAAAAAGCTCTTTAAGAATCTGTTATGAAATAAGGAAATCATTTAACTTGCCTGAAAGCTCTATTGCCATGCCTGTTCTCTAAAATCATGCCTTCCCCCCTTCACTCACTGATACTGATTTTGAGATCTGGAAAAATAGAGGCATTGTCACTGTAGCAGACCTATATATCAATAACACTTTTGCAACTCTCCCACATACACACTTTTTTCTTTACCTCCAGATTAGAAATTACAACTGGACAAATTGACTACATTTTGAATCAATGCCATCTCCCATTGAATTTTAATGTCTAATGAATCAGCCTCCTGACTCCAAAAAATGTGTCTTTCAATTTGTTGACCTATTTTCAGCATTTAACCCAACTCCCACACAGAATTTAAAGGAAGTATGGGAAAAGGATCTAGACCTGGGTGTGACAATTACTGATGACAACACGTTTTCTAATTTTAAAGACATTCACAAATCTTCTATACATTCAAGACACCAGATAATTCAATTTAAAGTGCTCCATAGACTTCACTTCTCCTGTACTAAACTACATGCTTCCTATCCTTCTGTTTCCCCTGAATTGTCCAAAATGTTAGTCTGCAGAGGGCACCCCGGGGTCACCTCTTTTGGTCCTGCCCTAAGCTTAACAGATTATGGTCAGATAGCTCTGCTTGCCTCTCCAGTGTTTATTACTGTGATATTGTACTAGACCCGTATACTGCGGTTCTCGGCAGGACCAGTCATCTTAAAAAGTTGCACAACCTACATCGTATGACTGTTCAATTATCAATTATGATTATAGTCAAACGAAACATTTAAACCTTGTGGAAAAGTGAGGATGTTCCCTCTTGGCATGGCTAGCAGAGATATTCAACTTGCTTCAACTTTATGGTAAAATAACGTTACAATGTCTCTCTCAACTCTGCAACCTTTGACAAAACGTGGCAAGTATTTGTGTCTTTTATATATCAGGAATGTCTTAAAATATTTTACACCTTTTCCTTGGTCTTTGATACATTGTCAATCTTCACTTGGTGACTGGTGTCACCTTTTTTATAGTTATTCTATGTTTCTCAAAAGAGTAACCTTTCTTTCTTTTACTCTATTTCTTTTATTTGGACCTATATTTGTACATCTATTATAATGTATGCATACTCTGATACAATATTTTCTTTTTTATTTAGCTGAACAAAAAGAAATCCAGTAGCTATTTACTATTTAAGTAGTGCTAATAGCTCAAACATTTGGTTATAAAGTGCATAAGTATATAATAATTTATGATAAAAAGATAGTTAGGATTGATTCATTGAATTTATTGAGAGTTTCTCAGGCTAAACAAAGATAAACCATGAAAAACCCTAACTTTGTCATTTTGGAGCATATCCTCTTCATAATAAGGCCAGAGAGCACTTTGATGTTTTTTTGTTGTTGAGCTTCCCATTTAGCTTGCGGGTAGAGAGCATGACAGTGTGTGTTTCTGGGACTGTGGTGGTGATTTTGTTTGCCGTTTGGTATTTCTGAATATGTTTACAGTACGATAGTGTCTCAGAGGTTTACTGGGGGTGTCTTAACCACTGTATAGCATATGTATATGTGATTGATGACATCTGGTGAGTATGATGAACAGACAACAATATTTTTGAACTTGATCTGCTCTCTTGATCTGAGATTCATCATGATAGAAGCAAATTTAAATGAAGGAAGAGGAAGAGGTGAGCTGCTGCTCTCCTCCAGTGACTTTGTTTCCTCCCTGCTGTCCGACCAACCGTTGGCAGTAACCGAGCATTCCTGAGGACTTGAATCAAGCTCCACATAGTTGATTTAATCATCCATTTGGAAAGCGGAGGAGAAACAAGAGGAGAAAATTGTATACCTAATATGGACAAGTGGATTGGCGGTTCTTGAGTGCTTGTGTTCATTTGTGTCGGTGTGTTTGAGTGTCTGGGGTCTTGAAGCACGTAATGGTCTAAGAGTGTACAGAGGAAGGTAGATACGATCAGCAGGAGCAGATAAACCACCTGTGTTTAGGAAGTTTGAATCCACATAAAAGTCTTTTACCTCAGATCACAGCTCAGATTTAAAGACTGTACCTACAGTATATAAACAATTTACCTCCACATGATATTATCATGGTCTACTGTACAGGACATGGTTGTATTATCATGCTTTGACACTTTGTGTATTTAGTTACTATATAAATTGAATTATACATATTTGATTTAATAAATAACCCTTTCTTTTTGTCCGCTTTGTCTGCAAACTTTACAAGGTTACTTCAAAACTCGTCACAGGGAGAATTATTCAGACTGTGAAAAGAGATATACTATAATGTCTTTTGTGGCTCTGGAGAAGCTTTGCAATGCCTAAAACCTTAAAAAGAGACCTTCATCTGTCTCTTTTAAGGTTTAAGCCTAAAACTTCATGGCAGTACAATGTTACATTGCTGGACTACCCTTTTGAATGTGTTTGTAGTCAGTTTTCAGAACATGTATCTAATAACATCAATGTCCAATGAGTCTCTTTTGCTTTCTCTTACAGCCGACTGGGAAAGGACCTCGCCTTCCAGAGGTGTACTGTGTCATCAGCAGACTGGGCTGTTTTGACTTGTTCTCCACAGTGAGTTCATCCTTTCCCATGCACACAACTCAAACTAACACATCTACTGTAGACAGTCAGCTATAATACGCTGACTGTGTGTGATGTTGCCTCACAAGTAAGTAAATGACTTTCAGCAGACTTTCTGCTAAACGCCTAATCATTGGTAAACCATATTTTAGTATTTTTTTCTTCTTTTTAACTTCCTGATTTCGCAGAGTAATTGTTTCCTCCCCTTTTGTCTCATTGTTGCTAATGCAGAGCTGTCACTCTGTTTGACTTTTTCAGCCTCTCATCTGATTACTTATTAAAATTCCCATGACATTGTCCTCTTCGGATGCTTTTATATAGACCTTAGTGGTACCCTAATACCATATCTGAAGTCTCTTTCCCAAAATGAAGCCTTGGTGCAAAATCACAGCTACTAGAGCCAATCCCACAATGAGCTTTACTTAGTATGGGAGCAAGGTGGAGGCTGGAGGTGTGGCCTTGACCAGCTGCCACTTTGCTTGTTTGAAAGCCATGATGTGTCTCTCTCGTGGGCGGGCCAAATTCTCTGGGTGGGCAAAGCAGAGAAAGTGGAGGTAATATTGTCCCTTATGACCTCATTAGCTCATAAGCTACCCTATGTTTACACCTATCGCCATTTCTTGCCACTTGGGGACCATAGGCAGGCTGGGGGAACGTATTGTTAAAAAATGTTAATGTTAAAAAACCTTGTAAAGTTCATGCCATGATACCTTTAATTTAAAGTAAGTAAGTCCAGACTGTTGAAGCAAAGTGTCAGCTATATGACATTAAAATAAAATACCATGTTGTGTTTCAAAGACAGAGTGCAAATATGCTCTGTTTTCATTGTTTAATAATAATAACAGAGCTGTGATAAAAGGCTATATGAAGGCTTGGCAAAACATGAACAATCTGTATTGTATTAGTACTTGAGTTAAAGCAGAATAGCTCTGCCATGTAGATGACTTTTAACATTTAATTTAATTTTAGCAGACAGACAGACAGACAAATGTAGAGGATGTGAGAGATGATATCATATGATCTTGAAAACAATCACTTTTCCAGACAGCAGGCAGCTTGGGGCAAAACAGGCACACTGGGTGGAAATTTCCAATCACACAGGCATGGAAAGAAATTAATTTGCCATTTTTCAAAACAGAAAATGAATACTGAGTTCCAGACAATTGCTTTTACTCAAACATGTAGCAACATGTTTCCATAAATTGTCGCCATTGTCGATAAATTTGATGACTTGGTACTTTTTTTTGTCTTACTTGGCTATTCATTCAAAATGGTTAAAAGCCTTAGTCCCTTTCAGATTAACAGGTTTCCAGAAACATTTTGCTTGAAAAACGTTGAGGAAACTGTGCTTTGTGCTCCCATGTTCAGATCCTGGATGAGGTAGAGCGGCGGCGAGGCGTCTCAGCAGCCTTGGTCTACCCCTTCATGAGGAGTCTAATGGAGTCGCCCTTCCCTGCACCAGGGAAGATTATCAAAGTAAAGACCTTTCTGCCCGGTGCAGGAAATGAGGTCAGAACCACTACTTACACTACTTTAATTATGCTTGTTAGCCAAAATAATTTTCAGATACAGTTGTGTAAAATCGTCTTAGTTAATTAGATCCACAAACTGTGATGTAAACTAAATTTCACAATTTTTGTGGTCATTAAGGTCATTGAGCTGAGGCGTCCCACCGACTCCAGACTGGAACATGTGCACTTTGACAGTCTGTTCAGTTGCCTCAGTGTACGGCAGGTGATACGAGTCTTTGCCTCGCTGCTGCTGGAGCGTCGAGTCATTTTTGTGGCTGATAAACTCAGGTGAGGCTCCAAGTTGGTTGTACTCCCTGGACGGTTCATAGTTCATCTCCATGTATCATCTCTGTAACATCATTTAAATGAAAACAAAAAAGCATTTGATTTTTATTTCACCGGGTCACATTTTCCTCTTGCATTGCAAGACATTTGGTCTGATACTTTTGCTCTCTTTTAGCCAAATTTTTGACATATTTTATTTTTTTGTATATAATGTGTTTTATGGTGATCCAAAACTGAGACATTTCTCATCCAAAAACTTTTAACACACTGCCAGCTTGTGTCCATAAGCTCATCCTGGCTGATGATGACAGAATTGTAACAACCTTTCTACACACACAAAAACACACATTAGTAGCAAAATGCTGTGTTTTTTCTTAGCTGGGGCTTAACAGATACACACTGTGTTGAACTGTTTGATTATAATGTAATGATTAGCATCAGGTTCAAGCAACAGATCAGTCAGTTAGCCAGCCAGGTAGCTGCCAGTTTGGATACCAGAAGTCAAGTGGGTCACAGTAATAAGTCACTGCCAGAGGAAAAGCGGGTGGGGCTGATAAGATCATGCAAAGAGTCTCCAAGGACTCAGTGTCCCAATCTGTCCTCCCGTTACAGAAAATAGAGGGGTACTTTTAATGCATTGGAGGCGAGGGTGGAGTTGTAGGAGATTTGAGTGGAGAAGTAATCTCTCCATGTATCAAAGCCCAGTTTAAACAAACAGTCAGTGGGAGCAGTGACTGCGAGGAGAAGGAATGCACTTCCTGTGTGTGACTCTACCCTGTGTGATCTGTGGCGAAACTGTCACTATTTGACTTATGATGCCATTTTCACTCCCTACATACTGAATGAGCTATGGCACTCTCTGTGTCCCTGGAGAAAATCATTTTACTGTTGCTCGCTATCAATAGAGTTGAGTCAAATTCCATTTTTGCCAGTCCAGTGTACAAGCTTAAACCGGTTTAATTTTATTTAAAACCCTACATCAGCAACCTGTGTCGCTTTCCTCAACATGCTAAATCTAACTTGGATTGCAAGCAGTCTTGTACAGTAGCAGGGCTAAAGCGGCATTACTAATTTAACCACCATAAGTGATAACATCAAGGAGCCGTTGGATGAGGAGGCAACTCACGATACAATATTATCATGACAAATTGTCCAAGACTGTGATGGCATAACTATACAGGCAATGTCGCAATTTTGTAAAATCTTCATCATTTATGATGTGATGCAATATCTGTGTCTCTTACGAGATAAACATTCTTCTAAAGGGGTGAAATAACTACAGTATTTAAAATACATGATCCAGTCATTCAATTCAATTCAATTTTATTTATAGTATCCATTCATAACAAGAGTTATCTCAAAACACTTTACAAGTAGAGTAGGTCTAGACCACACTCTATAATTTACAAGGACCCAATAATTTTAGAAATTCCCCCAAGAGCAAGCAACAGTGCGACAGTGGCAAGGAAAAACTCCCTTTTAGTAAGAAACTTAAAACAGACCCAGACTAGGGGTAGGCGGCGTCTGTCATATAGTACATTGCTCACTGTGTTTGGAAATTTTTCATTTGCTACAAATTGCATTCATTCATGGTTTCCAGACTATGAATCCTAATGACTTTGGTGAGCCTTTGACTTTTCTTCTTTGTGTGTGTGTGTGTATGTGTGTGTGTGTGTGTGTGTGTGTGTGTGTGTGTGTGTGTGTGTGTTTGTGTGTGTATTTAAATGTTCAAGCATGATTGGATACACACATCTCTTGGGTTTTGGTCATCAATTTAGTGACAGCATTAATGACTTCTATGATAAAAGTTCTGCTCCCTCTGGAGCTCTGGTACATAATCCATTCCCAAAATACCTTGTTGGCAGAACGTGATGTATGGTTCTTTGCCTTAAAATATAAGTACACTACAAGCAGGAAGCGAGAGGAAAGCCATGTAAGGCAACAGTTTTTAGTTGGGTCTCTGTCGCTTGTTTCTTTGGTGTTATACACACACTTAACTCCTGTAATATTACACTGAAACCTTTTGTGGTTGTTTTTCTAGAGAGGCTGTTGCCTGCATGAAAGTCTACACAAACATTTTTTAACCCTCATGTTGTCCTTGGGTCAAATTGATCAATTTTCCTATATCAATGTTCTTTTTGTTATCACCCAAAATAACAGGATTAATTCCACACATCGCTCTTTGGCAAGTACAAATCTCTACTTCCATAATTTTGGGGCGTATTATTTAATTAGTCTATCATTTGCATGAAAAATATTGAAGTGTTTTTGAAATAGTATTGAGGAAAAGTTTAAAAACATTCTAGTCTTTGATTATCCCTCAACATCCATTCTTTTAATTTTAGTCTAAATAATTCCTAATTTCTGTTTTTCTAACTCAAACATTAGGTATAATTTCCTATAAAAGAGCTTTATTAAACGTAAATTCCAAAAATAACTGAAAAAAGTAACAAACATCGGAAATATTGTCAAAAGCGTTGGAAAAAGGGACAAAAACGTAAGAAAACGTTAAAAACATTTATATGAAGCATCAACAAAAGTGTCTGATTTCAATTTTGACTGGAAGACAACACAAGGGTTAAGTGATCACTCATCATCTGGTGTCTTTAATAAGATAAATTCATCATCAACTATATCACTCTGCACTTCCTTCTAACTCGGTGGACTTGCAGATGCTGAATGAGTTTTGTCATTGCTGCAGACTTATGTAAACAGCCTCTGTTAGTCCTCAGGCTAGAGCTGAGGACGGTTATTAAATGGTATGTGCAAGTCTGGATTTATCTCTTGGCATGGCAGTGAGATACATTTACAGTCAAAGTGTTACTGCATATTGGATTCAAAGGATTTTCCCCGATTTGATTCCATTATGAAGATGATTTAATTCCATGGTTCCACCATCTTCCCTGCATTATTATATGTAAGTGAATTTCCACACTCAAGCTGAAAGTATTACATAATATTTGATTTCAGAGATGTCCTTTTGCAGGAAGTAGACGCCTCATGTAAGGATGAAGTTAGCAGAGACAAAGAGTAAGAAATATAGATTTGAGAGCTCTATGTTTGAGGGCGCGAAATAGGAAGAATAGAAAAGTAGTAGGTTGTGTTGGCAACGTGGATACGACACCTGCTTTTGGTGTTAGAGATCTGGGTTCAACTCCCACTGTAATACATCAACCAATATGTCCCTGATCAAGATACTTAACCCCTGGTTGCTTCAGAGGCGTGTGGCCTCTGACATATTGTAAATTGCTTTGTATAAAAGCATAAGCTAAATGACAGCCTTGAAGGCTGGAGGAGTGCATACAGAAAGCCAAGCTTTCTGTATGCACTCTATGTTTTCCCCATAATGCTGTTAAATTTGATCTCCTTCTGTGGCAGTGGCTAAAAACTGTATTCAAACTGCTTGATAAAAAGTAAGTATCCAATCCATGTAGAGTTTGTGGTGTCCTTTTTTTAGTTTTTGAAATAATGCAGCAGTCTGAAAGTGAGTTAGAGGTCTGTAGAAAACCAACACATTTCACAGCTGCAGTTTTATGATCAATGGTGTCTGCAATCCTCAGACAGGTAGAATCATTACTACTACTGCTGGCATTTTTCTAATCAACATGTATGGCAGCATACTTACAAATGTGGTCCTCTGGTATTCTCTAACACTTTCTGTAACATGCTCTGTACAGCTGGAACCAATCCAAAACCGCTTTTAATAACTTAACCAGTTTCCCATGTGGTATTTAACTCAGAGGAAGAGTGAAATCCACACACTGTAAACATGTGAAATGTTTCTGCTTTTCAAAAAGTCGAGAAAGACTTGGCCATTACCGGAGCCAGACCAGCTGATTTTTACATCAGTGCCGTTCTTGTGAATGTTTACACCCACGCGTAGACACTCATATACACAAACACCTGCGCAAATTCATCTGCTCTCTTGACAGCGCTGATCAAACTCAGACGTCACTGTGGTATAAATGAGAACATGTATAGAGTTTCCAACCGGAAAGCCATTTCTCATTGTAAAGTGGCTTATGCTGTTACCTTCTGTGAAGCCGGAGAGCTTCTGACCAAGAGCCAGTGGCTGGGGATCCTTCCTGAAGGAAAACCTTTTGGGGACTAAGGGAGCAGGGAACATTCTGCTAGCGGATACAAATACACCCTGTGCAGCTTATCATAGGCATCCTATAGGACTATAGAGTATGTACTCTGCTGCCTCTTTATTTGATTTCCACTGTATGCGTTATCCTGGAAGATCTTTAACACTGAAGAATGATTTTGCAGAGCTTTACAGAACAGCTGGTATCTGACAGCTTTGGTTGAGTCTAGTCCTCTTTGTCCTCTGTCTATGGAATCATTCTTAGCCATGCCAGGACTGGGAGATGTAGTGCAGTGCTTTAGTAGAGGTGTGAAGCATGTGGTGATACAGGCTTTTGTCTCCCTCTCTCCCTCTCTCCCTCTCTCTGTCTTGGACACTGAAATTTTCCCTCCTTCTGTGGGCTTCACAGACTAAGCCGCTGGATCCCATGTTTCCTGGAGTGTGTGTGCCAGTTCAGCCTCACACACCCTAAACCAGACCTGGCAAACCTACTAGAGCTAATATGTCAGGATTAGCTCACAAACCTCAACACACAACAGCTCTGCACCTCTGAGGAACTGGTTCTTCTCTCTTTTCCTGAGAGTTGAATTATACATTTATGTAACTTTTAAGTTTGGAATCAAATTTAAATGACTCAAATTATTTGTTGGATCTAAGTTTATGCTTGCAAAGTGTGCTTTTTACAAGTAAGATTTTATTGTTAAACATTCTCACAAACCTTGTGTGAAATTGATTTGTTGAATCTTCTTTTCCAACCAATCTACATATGTTGTTGCTTAAGAATCAGTCAAAATCAACGGTGCTCTTTCGGGGCTTATTGCACCCTGAAAAGTGAATAAAAACCCCATAAAAGGCAAACATGGAATTGCATTGTACCCTCCTCTTGTAGGTATATGAGGGCAACAAAATAACTCCATAATAAATCCATTCTAGCAGCTCTGTGAGGCTGCACCTAGGCACAGCTGTGCTTTGAGCTAAAT
Source organism: Etheostoma cragini (assembly GCF_013103735.1). Taxonomy (NCBI): domain Eukaryota; kingdom Metazoa; phylum Chordata; class Actinopteri; order Perciformes; family Percidae; genus Etheostoma; species Etheostoma cragini. The sequence goes on along the minus strand of NC_048407.1, from coordinate 18,375,209 downwards.
GCTAACATCAGCATTATTTCCATCTTAGTTTGACGTGTTAGCATGCAAACATTTGCTACATACAGAGTATAGCTGATTCTGATGAGAATGTCACTAGTTTGCAGGTATTTTGTTATAAATCAAGGTATTGAACCACATTTTATGGCAATCTATCCAGTTGTTGCTAAAATATTTTTGTTTGGACCAAAGTAGTGGACCGAACGACCAACTAACAGACGGACACTTCTTTTCCTAGAGCTATTCCTATTGCATGGCTAAAAAAACACCTTACAACATAATCCAATATGATACATCCACATTGCAACATACGTAACATACGTAAGTGTTGAGTGGCTACCTCTGGTAGTGCAGATGTTTTCATTGCAAGTACATCTTCTCTCAAGAGTGTGTGGTGGGGGAATGAGTGTAATTGATCCTTTTGGTGTCAGTGGTGTGTAGGGCCGTGTGTAGCCTGTGGCAAAGGTTTTCTGAGATCTGTGCCCCATCTCTCCCTGTTGGAACTCGTCAAACCCAGGAGAGGGGATCTGTTAGGAATTATCAAGCCCTCCTCAGGCAAATGGAAATTAGACCGGCCAAAGCAAAGCTGCTAGTGCTTCGTGGTATGAATGATCTGGAAAAGGCCTTAAAAGACTGAACGCTGTGGTTATTGTAGCCTTTGGGTTTTCACTGGTGTAATTCTATTTAACCCTGTCAAGAAAACATATTTTAATCTTGGCAATTTGACTCATGGGAAGTTAAGATGAAAAGGCCCGTGGCAAGCACGTAGCCTGAATGAATGGAGTGGAAAAGTTTGTCGGAGTTTTGTCATTTATCTCAGCACATTGATTAGGGTACTTATCTATGTTCTCTGTATGTTCTCTGTAAACTGAAACTCAGTGTGAATGAGGTCACATAAAAGGGAGTAATTTATGTTTACTGGGATGTTCTGTCTGCTGTTGATGACCACAGAAAACATTCCTCATTAAAAGTGTATATATCTCAAGTGGGGTGTGTTTGCTGAACATGTTTGATGTTTGACCCTGGTCTTGTTCTTGATCCATACTGATTTAATGCTCCACTGTGTGGTTTTGTGTGGATGTGTGTGTGTTTGTGTGCGTGATTGGGCCCACAGTTTATTTTCACTCCGTTTGTGTACATGGACTGGACAGTATGTAGAGGACAGAGGGGAGGAGGGTCAGCCACTGTCAACAAGCGACGGATCGTGAGAAAGACGGGCTGCTATTTGTGGTCTCCATTTCATACCACAGCTGTTGGATTTAAACCAAATTGGTGCTTTTTGGTATTGCGTCAACAAGCTTCCAGCTTAACTATAGCAACATGTCAAAGTCACGCCAGCCCTGCAGACAGAGTACAGAAATGTCACAACAATGCTGTTGAAATGTGGAGTCTTTTAGAGAAATTCTTGTGAATATTTAAAAACGGCTGGTTGAATCCTGCTGTCCCTGAAATGTGCTGCAAGAAGAACAAAGTGTCAAAGCCAGAGTACATGAACTGTGCTGTTACGCCTCATATAAAAGTAACTCTTTCTAAGAAAAGAGGATCAAGTAGTCATGCAACCGGGGAAGAAAGATTAGTGATGGGAATGCACTATTTGTGCTCTTACAGTTCAGTGATTTGAACATTGTGAAGGATTTTATACTTTACAAACGTTCATGAATGCAGTAGGAGGTATTTTTAGGCCAATGTTGTGACCATGTCAACCACCACTCCCCTTTCAGTCTGGAAAAAAACTCTTTCATTATCTTGTGAAACATCTGCTCTGTTTTGACAATGTTCAGTTTAATCTGGTGGGGTCCCTGCAGGGCGTTTGCTGTTATGAGAGTGTGAAGGTGATTGATGGTGTGTTCCTTTTTTTCTGACTCCCATCATCAGTACCCTGTCCAGCTGCATGCATGCAGTGGTGGCGCTGCTTTACCCCTTCTCCTGGCAACACACCTTCATCCCTGTGCTGCCTGGATCCATGTTGGATATTGTTTGCTGTCCCACTCCTTTCCTGGTGGGGCTGCTGTCTAGCTCTTTGCCCAAGCTCAAGGATTTGCCTGTGGAAGAGGTGAGTAAACCAGACTCTGAGTTTTACATTTCAGACCGATGTCTCCTTCATTATGCAAATGTCCCTGATTGTTCTGTCTCTCTCTCTCTTAGTTCTCATCTTTCTCTGATTGAAGCCTGTCAATTGAGATAGTGGATGTTGTTGTATTGGCTGATGATAAATTACAACAATACAGATTCAGAGTAACTTTATCATAAATTGGCCGACTATTTGACCTCCTTTGGTTCTCGTCTAATTATATAAAGGAAGCAACCAGATCTTCTCCAACCAACAAAAAGGATTCAAAATTGTGGTCACATTTTTTGACAGTACATGTGAGACCAGCGCAACTGAAAGTCATTGTTTTTTTGGTCACTTGGGGCAGTGGAACGAGTTTTAAACATTGACATATTGTCACCTATCGAGTTGACTTATGGAAATGCTAGGTAGAGCTGAGTAGATCTGCTGAGTTTTGTGATCATTTTCTCTCTACTTTTTTGTTTATCAGTCCAGTTCACTCGGTCCACTGGAATATCTGATTGATTGTTTATTGAAATATATTGATTTAGGCAGCTTCAATACAAAAAAGACATTTTAAAAAGTCAACAAGGGTTTTGGAAGCTTTCTAACATTTTACTAACCAATCAATAAACCCCCCAAAAATATTGGTAGATTAATGGATTAATAAAAATATTGGTTTAGATACAGTCCTACAATACACATTTTCCATTTAAAAGAATCCACTAAATTCTTTTTCACCAGTCTACTTGTTTACCTGAAAAGATCTTTTCAAGTCAAGCCATGACTTTTTTCAGAAACCTATGAAGTGTTGCAAATCCAGAAAAAAATATACAAAACATGTATGTGTAAGCATTCCCACAGATACATAGCAAGTGACCTCAAGTAGTTCTGGTATGGGCAGCCGGTCCAGAGCCAGTGTCAGTGCAGCACCAGCCAAAGATCTCTGGCCTCCTTGTCTTTCTAGTTTTGACTGTCTGTAAATCATTTGCAAAAAAGCAGCCCACTTAAGCATAATCATAAATTAATACACTTACCTTGCTGCAGAAAAAAACATCCATGTACGTCTCTCAGATAACACTGACCTGTTGATGGACTGTGAACAACATCTCCCCTTCTGTTTACGTCACTCTTCCTGTTGCTGGCTGACTCATGAAAACCTTTCTAAAACAATCTTTTTTAAAGAATGTGATGTTTTTTTGTGTGCGCTGTGGCTTCTTTGAAGGTGATGGTTATTTATTTTACACATTGTGTTTCGCGGAAAGCAAATGTACATTTCTACTGCAGGTTGAATACTAATAATATACTCTTTATTTATTTTTCTTAGGCTTTAATGGTTGACCTGGGAGCTGACCGATTCATCCGACAGGTTAGTTTATGAAAAGAAACAAAAGCGAGCCATACTAAATTTGTATGGAGAGACTCTCCAAATATTCAAATTGGACTTGACCGAGTCCAGCACTATATGTTTTTTTCTAAAGTAACTTCCTCTCTCCAAACAAAACCATTGATCAAGCTTTCTTGTTCAGAAAACAGGTATTGGTTTAATTCAAAATCCATCTAGAACGGGCATTTACATTGATATCCTGGTATATGCCTGGCTGTGTCATGTGCCTCAATCATAAGGTATCAGTCATTTTCATTTTAGCCACAGACCCAATTTGAGCACTCTGTACCATAGATTCTCAACCCAGTCTCACGCCAGTTTGTAAAATGGTCACGTTATATTTATTTGTGTACAGGTCATGTTCATGTTTTTTATTACTGTTCTGGGGGGGGGGGGGGGGGGGGGGGGGGGGGGAGTCCTTTGTTGTTTTGTTGTTCGGCTTTTCAGTACTACCCGCTACCTAAATCCTTCTGTGATCACAAAATAGGCTTCCCATTGAAATAGAATAACTTCAACATTTGTAATCAACACATGAAAAATACGACATTTACGTGACCTGTACACAAATCAATAGATTAAATAACGTGACAAACTGCCATGAGACTGGACTGGGATTCTTCAAGATAAGAAATGACTTCAAGAATGGGAACAAATAAATGTTCAAATGACACCTTCTCTATTTGTTACATTTTCCAATGGCAGTCCAGAATGTTATTGTTATACCATAATAAAAAGACTCAACATCTAAAATGGGAAGTTGCACTCGAACTGAAATTGCTCTGCTAAAAGTAAACAATATGGCCTAATTTGATCCTACGTTGTGTTACTTTACACTTGCTTTTTGACTATTAGATAGATAGCTTTATTTGTCACATATGCACAAGTACAAAGCGAGACAATGCTTTTTGTGGAGCTAGCATCTGGGCCGCAGCTATTTGAAGCGCCGTCACACGCTCTCCTGAAGGAAGCTAATACTAATGCAAAATGATCATCTTAAAATAGAAAATTTATTGTCGCTCACATTACATAAATTATGAACAGGTAAGTAAGTGGTCTCGAAAACGATTGTTTTTTTTCTGTCTTGACTGTTTTTATTTGAACTTGGTCTAGTAAAAGTAGCAAAAAGTCAGCAAACTGTCTTTGTAATGTATGTTAGCAGCAATATCTATCTAGGAATTTAACTATATTAGCCATCACTAGTTACTGGTCATACCGGACCATGTAAGGCTGAAGCGGCAAAACCTCTAAATGTATTGAGCTGAGTAAGTGTGATTTTTTTGCTTATGAATTGAACTTTAGATTTGTTGAACGAAGATAGTTTTTTTCTTCTTCTTGGAAACATTACAAGGTCTCGCTTTAAACAGGGTTGTAAAACATGCGGTTCTCTGTTGTAAGTCTGAGCCTTTGAAACTGATTCTCCAAACGTTGTTTATCACTGGTGACTGCAGTGTTTTTGGTTGTTTATAGATGGACGACGAGGCCTCGCTGTTGCCGCGGAAACTTCAGGCAGCTCTTGAGCAAGCGCTGGAGCAGAGGAATGACATCATGAGTCAGGACTCTGACAGCGAGTCAGACGAAGGTGAATAAGTGACATTTCAACCCTTCCTACTAAGACAAATTAAAATGTAAAATTAAAGCCAGAACATGTTCAGTCCAAGTCTCTGTGAAACTCTGACGTCTCTCTTCTCATGACAGTGAATCATAAAGTTGAGCTGACTGGTGCTAATTTACACTTACTCTTTATGTGTTCCACAGAGGGTAATTATTTTTCTAAGTAGGACAGTGGCAACACAAAATCAATGAGTTGTACAATTGTGAACAGAAAAGTAGCAGTAATGCACATTACATATCGTTTTTTTTCTTTCTTTTTAAATGCCATTGGTGAATACCTGTGTTTTTAATCTTCGTGTGAAATCTTTTCTGCTATGTACATCTCTTGTACGGTCTAGTGGTTAGGATGCTTGCTTTTTGCCCATGTGGCCCGGGTTCAACTCCCGGTATGGGATTCAGATTTCTTAAGGTTTACCCCCAGTGGAATTTATGATAGATTGAATTGTAGAACAAGAGTAATACATTGCTTCATTGAGCAAGTAATAAGAAAAGAATGGACAAATTCAGTCAAAGGTTTGCACACAATTTCCTATTGCTACAATTATGAGGAAGAGAGTCTCACAGGAATGACTTTGGGTCCCTGCTTTCCACATTATTCTCTGAAATAAAACCAACAGCTAACACTGTGTCTGTGGTTGTGTTACATCTGTCTCATGTCACTCACAAACTATTCTCACTAATGTAGCTTGTGGAACCTACAGTTTGTTAAATAAAATGGATGTTAAAGCTTGACTTTACTTGCTACTACTACTACCTTGTAATATATTCAGACCATGTGACTGGCCTATGAGCTGGCCATGACACCTAACCTTTACTCTACAAAACATCTAGTAAGAGAGGAAACAGCAACAATAATGGAAGACAGCAAGGGAAGGCAGAAAATAAGAAAAATACCCGCTCATGTTGAAATTATTATTTAATGACTTCTAAATTAAACTTTTCTGGTGCCATGAATGTCTGGGCCTCTGTAGGCTCCCTCAGATATTCCAATAACTTTATTTTAGCTAAATACATTTGACAGCAGCAGTTATAGAGGAAATGAAAAAATAAAGAGGCAACCGCATTATTATTATTATTTCTCATTTTGTGGTAAATTCAGGCTAAATTTACAAAGCATACAAATGCATGTACTCTACTTAAATTTTACTTTGACTGCTACTTTAAAAAGTATCTGACTATTTCTTGGAAAATGTCAACATGCTAAACTGTGTGTGGCATGTCTGTTTTATGACTTTATCATTAATAACTAAAGTGAGTGCTGTGATTAAACCCTTTTCCTTTTTTCTCTTCAGAGTACAACTCCTTGAACAGCCTGGTGTCAGAGGCCTTTATCCGCTTTTTCCTGGAGACCATCGGCCATTATTCCCTGTTTATCACTCAGAATGAGCGTGGAGAGCGCATTTTCCAAAGAGAAGCCTTCCGCAAGTCTGTGGCGTCTAAAAGCATTCGTCGTTTCCTGGGTGTCTTCATGGAGTCTCAGATGTTTGCAGGGTTCATTCAGGATCGGGAGCTGAGGAAGACACGGGCTAAAGGTAGACAGGTCTCCCCCCTTCAATGTCTGTACACATTTCTCTGAAGTTTCCCACCCCTGTACTAACTATAAAACCAAACGTGCAGGAGAGGTCCCTGCAGCAATACTGATCTCTAGTGGCTGAAAGTTATCATCAGCATGGTTTCTCACCACATTATTGTTCTCTTTGGCAGACAAAGATAACGGTAACTTCCTAAAGTACTGAGTTGTTTCTTCTTTTTTTATCTCTTGTCTTGGTCTGCTGTCAGGTCTGTTTGAGCAGAGGGTGGACCAGTATCTGGAGGAGCTGCCAGACACAGAGCAGAGTGGAGTCAACAAATTTCTGAAAGGCCTTGGTAAGTCCTGCAGCAAACACACAAGGCTAGACTCTTTAAATAATCAGGCTGCTCAAATACTTCCTCTCACACTATTAGATTAGACCAAACACAACGTGTTATCTTGCCAGAGGGAGCTACACACCAATTTAAATTGCTGCTTATTATTGTATCTGACATCTGTCAATAGCTCATTAAAAGGTCATAAATGTGTTAAGCTTGTTGTCACTGGACTTTGGTGTTTAAGCGTCATTGTGCAGATTGGTGTTTGTACAGAATTTGACACTAGAATGCTGTTTTCACATTTATCTGCCAGAGGGGGAAAGTTTATCTGTGCTCACCTGAAATCTCAGTTTGAATCGTGTAATGCTACATACAAATAGGATTTGAATAAAAATAATAATAATAATAATACATTTGATTTATACAGCACATTTCGAAGTCATCAAAGATGCTTTACATACAAATAAAACAGGCAGATTAATAACATTTTAATAAACAAAGAAAATGTTGTGTAGTCATCCAGATTATTTTCTGTCTTTGAACATGTCTGGATGGGATATTTAAATATTTTATCACAAAACCACACACCTTAAGTGATGTTCTCTAAACAAACTTTTTTGATTCCTTTATGCTGTTTGATAACCTGAATTAAACTCAACAGATATCAATGAATTTTAACTGCTTTCAGGAAGTAAAATGAAGTTTCTCCACAAAAAAAACTGAGGGAAATTCATCCTCCTGTTTTGGATCCTACAACAAACTGAAGACCTGATGTCTCAAGTCTCTGCATTATGAGGACTCTCACCTTTTCTTTTGGCAGTGTTTCTTTTTTTAAATGTAAACATGTACATATTATGTCACTGTAAGCTGGCTGTGATACTCTTCAGTGTATGTTTATATAGTACCTAATGAGATAGCAATAGCAGGACGGTACACAGCGAGTAGAGTAACCACTGATGTTCAGGTGTGCTTGTGAAGAGTGTTATCAGGATGTGTGAGTGTATGTGTCCTGACATGGGGAACGATGTACAGTTTGTTATGTTTCCATTTTGCATTATTTCACCACAGTGTTGTCCTCTGTTTAAGGAGTGTAAACCCTATTCGAAAACTGTAACTGCATCAAGACAATGAAGAAAATGATTGTAACTCTTCATAGAGTCTTTTGCAATCTTTTATTAAAAAAATGTGTTTAAACGCTTTAAAGTGTACAGTATTGAGTTTACTAAAACATATTAATGTTAAATAATGGTCTCATACATTTTGACTCAATTATGTGTCCTTGTGTTTTTTACATGAAAAGAAACTTGACACACTTTCTCTCATACCAACCAAAAAACACAAACAATTATCAATAACATCAAAACAGATTCACAGCCTTTGTTACTCACAAAACAAGACCCAAAGCATACAGATATTGCTTTTGAAAACAGAAATATGTAATTCACAGTTTGCCAGATTATATAAAAAAATCACCTCTTTTAACATCTGACTACTCAATGACAGCTTCCCCCAAAGCTAGGAGAAGCTGGTAAGATCCCAAAAGGCACAGTTAGTCTAGCACCAGTTACCACACGCTGCCGGTAACCTTATTACGTCTCTGCACATCACTCTGGTGGCTGTCACTGCCATGCTGTTATTAGCTCTCCTCACTGTGAGGCTTGCTGTTGATTCCAGTCGCCATATTACGTTGTCTCTGCTTGTGTCCTTTATAGTAATTAAGGGTGACATTTGATGTAAAGTAAACATGTTCTATGTTTAGGATTAAGCTGATCACCTACTGTACATCCCGGTTTATTTAACATTTCATCAGGTCACATTTCAAGGTAGTTTTGTATTTCACCTCCATAACATTTAATAAGGAGATTTTCTAATTTACTCTATTGTGTAGCATTGCTACACAGCAGTACATTGCATTAAGTAGTGATGCTGAACCCCAACGCTACATTATTTAAGTTTAATGCATCAATGATTTAACACCATTAATGTGACGTACTTAAGTATATTTTACTAATACTGCTAATATGCCTTAAAAAAATGAATGTGTTCTTTGTGAGAATAATTTTACATGGTGGTATTTGGAAGTTTAACTTCCAGCCAGACTGTCGGATTTTAAATATAATGTGATTTGATGTCACTATAAAATCATAGACTTTTTGTTTTTTTATGTTTTTTTAATCAATATTGACAACATGACATAATAATTATTTCACTTCTTTATGAAGACTTTGATTAATATGTGTAAGCTGTAGTTAATGATGGATATGTTGGATTTGAGGTGCAATGAATGTACATTTGCTCAGGTATTGTAGCCATATACAATTTGCTTGAAATACTTTAAACTACCAAACTGTATTTATTATATTCAGCTTATCTACCACATTTTAATACTGCTTAAATGTTAATGCAGAAATAATATAATGTATACATAACACTGATAGAAACCATTCAGCTGCATGAATACGTTTTATTAATGTAAAGTTTCTAATGGATGATTTTTAGTAGTGGAAGAAGTATTTAGATACTTAAGTAAAAGTAGAAATACCATGTTCTAAAATTAAAATTAAAAGTTCTAAATTCAAAATGTTACTTGAGTAAAAGTAAAGAGTTATTATCAGCAAAATGTATGTATCAAAAGTACAAGTTTTCATTTATGCCACTGCCTCACTACAGCTTTGAGAAACGTCAGAAGTATTGCATGAGAACGAGTGTAAAGTCTCACGATTAACTGCGAGACTTGGGAATCTCCAAAATTTGCCAGGTCTAAAGAGCGACATCCGATGGAGGGACCGGCTCTCGGAGATACGCGGCTCAAGGTAAAAAAAAAGCAACCTCTCCCACTCTTAGGACAGACATACTACAGCACACCTGACATGATTGACATGCTGACAGAAGTTGAGTTGCTCGGCAGACAGTCTCGTCTTTACTCTGATATCCTCACACACGCTTACTCTGATGTTTACCTGACAGGATGCTTTTGCACGAACTGCGCACTTAGGAGTGGATTTAATTTGTACACAAACGGTTTCTGGATGCTCTGTGCAGCGTGCATCAAACTATACGTGTGCGCTGACTTTGTATTGCGGGCTGTGCTCTTGTTGTGTTGTGGATTGCACCACGATGCCATGATAGGGGCGTAATCTCATGCGCACTTTCTCTAAATCATATCACGCTCAGTGATACGCTTGAGGTGATGCTGCTAATGCAGAGGCAGACTGAGGATGCGGGGGCAGCCATACAGTCTGCAGTTTGACTGACAAGTTGATGTCACACTGACAATTGCTTGAACAGATGGAACAGGTAGCCAAACGTGTAGCATGCCATGAGGAAAATCCCAAATTCCCTCAGCTTTATACAGTGAGCCATACGTCACAAAGTGGTCTTTTATAACTTATATTTTGTTTTGCAGTGTAATTTTAGACAGCGTAACATATCAAAACTGGATAGTTGTAACAAATCAGATGAACATCTGTAGATTGTTTTCTGTCTATTGTGAAGTTAAAGCTCCTGCTTAATTTCAGTAGAAATAAAATGGAGTAAAAGGGGAAATTGGTTGAGTGATTAGTGTCTTAAAGCTATGGGAGAATTTTTACTTTTTGTAAGATTTTAAAACCATAAGAATCAGCCTTTAAATCCCATCAAAATTAAGGGAATATAATTCATCTTGACATCAGTAACCCCCCTCCCTCCAAATTCTCAGAAACAAGAGAAGACATGTCCTCAGTGCTATACAGTAGCTACAGTTGCTGTGCGGCAACTCATTATTTTGCTGATTATTGCACATTGCAATCTGGCTGACAAAATGCTATGAATATATTTTAGATTTCGAAGATAAGATTTGAAATAAACTGAGGTGATATTGCACAATTGTAATTATTTATTTTTTGAGATAAACAATAGAAGCGTAGCATACTGTATCTGGCATGCAACTTAAACCTGCATTAACACATATAATCAAAACAACTTTTGCATTAATATTGAAATAAATGACTATTTGTAACTTGAATTGGATCACCTACAGTGATAGGCCGACTGATAAATATTACCCAACTCCCCAGAAGGATCTTTGGATCTTTTTGGCCTCTTTGAGAACATTGTTGTGGATTTGTGGCTTACACATTGAGTGATATTGCTACTCAATAACCTTGTGTCCAGGAGCAAATAAGCTATGATAACCCCACTGTATGCTACTTATCCAGCATTATACAGTAATTATATCTCTCTGTGTGTAATAGACAATATTTTGCCACTGAGTTAGCCATAACTTAACAAACCAATGATATGTCAAAGTTTTAAAACGAGAGATATCTATATGCACAAGTATGAGGTGTCACATCAAACAGAAAGTAAAACTGCTGTGGATCGTCTGTAACTGTTTAACAAGAGGCACATGGTGAGATCCCATCAACTGAAGCATTTCAAGCACCTCATGATGAGAACATCAGCATAATGGGCCAAATATCTCTGGTTATTAACAATCTGGTTTATGTGTGAAGTTGCCGTAGCTAAACTAAGTGGGGATTCTCAAGTTATATATTTTTTTAAAGAGTTATCATTTCTTAAGAATGTATTTGCATTTCATAAACACAGGGCAAGTGAAGATGTGTCTCTCCTGCTGATGGATTTTGTTGCTGAACAGAGAGTAAATTATTTGAGGACAGAAATAGTTAAAATGATAGACATAATAATTTAAGAGTTGTTGAAGATAATCCTGCTTTCTTTGTGATCTCATCACTTCAGTGTTAATAGATGTTACATAGCAGGTGCTTTCAAGGGAGAGATCACTGCCCAGGTTTCTATTATTGTGACATCTCTTGAGATTGCAGGCTCATCCAGTGCCAGCTTCACTTAGCAGGGCAGGGAGAGCTGGCGGGAGGTTTTAGTTTGAAAGGTAAATGCTGTGAAGGTTCAGTAAAAGCAAGTGCACAGTTTGACAATGTTACAGAGCTGAGTGAACGTGAGGCAGGGTGTAATACTACGACTGACTAATTGTGTTTCAAATTGGGTCTTTGAGTGCACAATGGGGAATGGGATTGTTCTGAGCTCCCCACTGAAGCACCCAAGGATGAGAAAGTTGTCAGATTTGTAGGTCAGGCTGCATATGGGGCTGTTGTTAGGCAGACTTTCGCACAGCTCGAGATGTCACAGCAGTTTGATACTGGGCTGCATTTGATGGCAAGTGTTTGTTTTAAGTTTCAATTGCTTGCAGCGGAACCCGTGCTCCTCAGTTCCCTTTTTCAACTTTCATAGAGTCATGTTTCCTTTGCATATGTCAGAGTCTTGTCTTGTCCTGTCTTTGTCTTCATTCAGTTGGGTCCTTTTCTTTATTTTTACAATGTTTGCTGTTAATTTTCCCTGACATGCTGAGTTAAAATCTTAATTGATTTTACAGGGTTAAAGGGAATTGCAGGAGTGTACCCTAATCCCATCTGGAGCTTATCAGAGCCTGACCCGGTTTCGGTGTGCTACGTTAGTGTGTAGCTCCACTGGGACCTGTCCCCTCCCCGTGCTGACAAAGGGAAGAAGGCCAAAGCAGGCCCATCCTAGCCCAGCCCAACACAACCTGAGCATAACATCGCCTTCTCCAAAGAACTAAAAGTTGATTACAGTGAAAGTTTCCCCCTCCTTCTTTCATTGTAGGTCACTTGGTCTTCTCTCCTTCATTTTGGAAAGGGCTTCCGGGGATATTTTGCCCTACAAAAAAATAATTATCTTATCTCCCTAATTCCCAATTATTATGCACAGGCTTATTTAAGAAAAAGGATTAGATTTTCTCTCTTTTTTTGGTAGCTGCACCAGCGAGTAGGGGGATGAATTTGAATGTGACACTCCTCTCCTCCGCTGCAGTGAGGGGTCCTACACTAGGATAAACTGGGGGAGGAGAGAGCACAGTGAGGCTGTCATGTAAGTCGTCTCCTCTGGGGCCACCTCTCGGTGTGTGCTGCTTCCTGCCTTAGGTAGAAGCCTCAGTGTATCTGCTGCTGGGGCGTCAGGCTGCTCGCTCTCCTTTCCTCTCCCTCCCATTGAGAAGCCAACAGCTCTACTCTCAAAGCACAGCAATGGAGAAGGTAAGAGTTTAGTGTCAGCATTGTTTCCTATCTTGATACAGCTAGAAGTAGTTTATTTTGTGCAGCAGTTTCTGTGTTTGCACTGTTGATCCAGTGATTGAATTCCTTCAGAGCATTTTGGGCCTTTCTATCTAGAATTGGCATGCTTGCTATATTTGTTTTGCTCTCTTCCCACCCTAAGAGGCATGTAAGATATTAGGGATACCCCTGCCATTGCATTTGGACAAGGATAGGGTTTTAAAAATGGATTTGTTCCCAAGGTGGTGTTCGCTGCTTCTAAATTGGTTGGAAGGGTGAACTGCAGAGAATGAATTTCCCTACAGGGATTAATAAAGTCTTACTGAGGTGAAACTATCTGCACTGTGCATCATCTTACTAAGTGTCTGTTGGCAGCTTTCATGCTCTGTATTAGGCTCATATCTAAATCAAAATCCGATTTTGAATTTCATAATAAAATTGTTATTTTAACACATGTATGTCTTTCCCTTCAACATGTATTTACAAGGTAACGTTTAAACGTGAAAGGTTGGGAAATTAATTCAACGTTTAAATGATTTTGCCAGCACACAAATGATGCACTAGCACAGGTTAGGTTTTTACTCACATTCTCTCTTAAAGTCTCATGAGAACAGATAACATCTCTTTGATGTGTGATTTAACCCTTCGTAAAGCGGCAACACCAAAGTTTCTGACATGTGCCACCTTGCATTTTTATTTACGGGCCTGTTTGTGTGTGTGTTTGTGTGCGTGTGCGTACACTGTTTGTGTGTGTCTTTCAGAGTTGCTCAGAGTGCTCAGTGCCAACACTTGCACAGAGCTTGTGTACGATCTGCAACAAGTGGTTGTGTTACCAGTGCACAGATGTGCATCAGCATCAGAGAACCCCTGCCACTTCCCAGTACACTGATATGCACCAGCAACCGAGGCCCAGTGGCACCCAGTGTCCTGACCTGCACCAGAGAGGCTCCAGCTCCCTGCCTCCAACTGGACAAGGCAAGATTTTTAAATGTTTCAAGATGTCTTTTGTTACCTCAATTTTCCTGATGATGACAGATTATGAGTGGGGCTAAGCAGTCTACCTCTCTCTCTGTCTTTGTTTTCCCTATGGTACACTGTTTGTTAATCAAGTCTCAGTGGGAACCATCGCAATGAATAATGCATGACAGTGGCGATGGTTGATAATAGTTCCTGTAGATCTCTGTGTTTTGTTACACCCTTTTTTTAATGTGGCCCAGATTCTAAACTGCTCACATGATTACATTTTTGCTAATATTAGTGTGTTGCTATTTAAAGACCCTCAAGTATGCCTGGCAGCTTTGTTGCCAGATGCTTTTGCAGGTCTGCATTGCACATATTGTCAAATCATAACAATTAAGTCCTGGATACCTTTTATTGTTACTGTTTGGTTTATGTACTTGTGAGAAAAAGCTGCATGACTGCACTCACAGACAGGATGTGGTCAGTTATATCAGGTTGATTCACATGGGGGGAGGCTCAGCTCTTTACCACAGAGAGGTGAGATGATGTGCCGGCATGAGGGGGTTGATTGAGGTAAGTCGGCCAGCAGAGAGCAGTAGGGCTGCGTTCATTAGCCATATCCAGCTATTGTTAGACAGAGCTTCTGTGGGCCAACAGCTTTTACAGTGACCTATTTAGAAATGTGTGAGAGAGATTTTGAATGTGTGCATTAGTACGAGTGTGTGGTTGATGAATCAACAGCAGTTTGGACAGCCCTGAAATATTGTTCACACACTTTTCAACACTCTTTAACACAGCCTAATTGCAACCTTAACTTGCAACCTATTTCCCGCAATTGTATCATCATTTTCTTATCAAAGTGCATAGGTAGGCCAGTTTTAATGGTCATTACAGTTTACTTTTAACTTGCTCTCCCACTTGTAGTACTATGTTAACGTTTCAAAGACTGCTTATAGCCTACTATGAGAAGCAACATAAAATATTTTATTAATAAGGGTATTGAGAAATTCGACTTTCATATTTTACGTATTGTGATCATTTTGAAAAAGAAGGCCCTGTTGAAAATATAATCAACAAAATATGCAACTACAAATATCCTCTCCCCATGTTCAAAACAGTTCAAAACCGCAATGTAATCATGCTGAAAACCCAACAATTATTACAAGGGGTCAACTGATAAAAAACTCTTTTACCTAAAATCTGTTCTTTATGGGTTGATAAACTCAATCCACGCTTTCCAAAATTTATCAAATAACTTTTGTTTTAAGGAAAGCATCACATTAAACCAGTTTACTAAGGGGTGGTCCTTGACTTAACATTTTTTTTCGTAATGGCTTTTTTAAATTACTGGCAACCAGAATCATTCTAAATATGAACACAATTCTAACTTTAATCAAATGTAATTTAGTTCCTCTAATCAATGATTGGTAACTTTTAAGTTAAGAAAACTCCCAGTTAGTCAGTAAGTGTTGGTGTTTGTTCTCTCCAAACACTTTCTAGACTTTGTGTACACACCGACGGTCCTCCTCTGGCTGTTTGTGTGAATTGCTTATTGACTGTTGCTGATGTTCCATGCTCTCTCCCCCTCCCTGCCTCTGTCTTTTAGGTCCGGGGTCGTATCCTTGTTCCCTCCTCATGTGCCACTCTCACAGACAGGAGCCCTTGGAGCTGTTTTGTGAGTCATGCGACCTTCTGTGCTGTAGCAGCTGTCACCTGTCCTCCCACAAAAACCACAGGTCAGTCCTCAGATACACAGCACAAGGACACTGCAGAGAAGGGCAAACCAGAGGTTAAAAACTTCCTCCGAGCAACAACTCTTTAACTGCCTTGTCACTTTTATCATCTGTATCTGCATACGCTACCCTTGGCACGCCTGATAGCTTTTAAGTATTCATACACTTTTCTTTTCTGTGTTGTTACAGTACAGTAGCTGCCTCTAAGGTCACCTGCATAATGTTTTGTCCCAAGAGGTAGACATTTTAATTCTGGTGTTCTTTGTGCCCAAAGAATAAATTAGTGAACTTTCTACACGGTGGATGTTGTGGTCTCTTATGTGTTTAGGGTGGTGCAGATTGGAAAGGCCCTACAGGATCAGCAGTGGCTGTTTGAGAACCTGATAGTGCAGGTGGATGAGAGGAGGTCTGCAGTGGAGAACAATGCTAAGCAGATAGAGGACAGGTTAGTTTAGACTCAGACTGAGTCTTAATCATAGTCTTCTGCCACAAATCCTCAATAATTTGACACTGTGAAATATAGCAAACTAACGCATAAATGAATGTCTGAAATATTGCTCTCTTCTTCTGCATTTGGAATTTTTCTGCCAGGACATTTATTTTCTCCGTTCTGTCTTCTAGACTTCATGGAGTAAAGATTGCACACAGGAAAGCAGAGAACCAGATTAAAATGGCAAAGATGATTATGATGAACGAGCTTAACAAACGAGCCAACCTATTAATAGAGCAACTGGAGGTAATTACTTTCTTTTTCTTTCCTTCTTATCGTTCAGCCAGCCATGAATCTACATACAAAGAATCGGTAACCACCATGATGTAATCAGTCCTGAAAGCAAGCAAACGAAAACCCATAATAATCTGTCAAAGATGCTTAAGACAACATCTCAGTAATTACATCTGTCAAAAAAATTAAATAAAAAAAAGAACCATTGATTTAGCCCTTTGTCCAGCCATGACTCTATGTGTTCCAGTAATTACTAGATGTTTTTATTGTTTATGTCACAGAAAATCTCAGAGGACTTCCAGCAGCATCTGGAGGACCAGCTGCAGGGGGCAATAGAGATATGTGGCCAGCTGGACCATGTTCAGAAGTTCATCACCTGGGCTACGACCCACCACCGTAGAGGCCCGGTACTCTTCAGCAGGGCTCTGGTACGCTGACGGAAGCAGGGAATAGACATTTACTGTCTTATTGTGACACACACATTCCTGTGAGGAAGTAGTAATTAATCTCTGATGCCTCTTTTTTATTTCTTTCAATAAACACTTAAACGTAACGTTTATTAGTCTAGTTGGATTGTGCTTTTTTACATCTAGGACTGAACTCTACTCCAAATGGGATATTTGTGTTATTGGTATTTGACTTCCAGCAGCTTTTTTTTAGGCTTTGAGCGTTATCTGTAGCTGTCTTTTGCTCACCTTCACCTTATGTAATTTTCATTATGGTAATCAGTGAAAGCACCAGGGTTCGCAGAATGCATGCTATTTTTCTTTAATATAATACATATTCATCTTTCAGATTTCTCTCCAGATGCAGCAATTGCTTGAGTCATCACTCCACTCAGACTCGTGGACTCCTGTCAGGATCAAATTCAACTGGGATGCTAGTTACTGGACCAAGCAGATTTCCTCTTTAGGTACAATTAGAGTTGATGAAGTGAGATGGTTATATTACAGTGGTTGTATAACAGTTCAACAATTTTTGCATGTCAATATGATGTCAATTTTCTTTTTTTGTTTTTTGAAGCATTTTAGCATAATTATTAATACTAGTTAATTTGTTTCCAATATACTGCTATTAATAATTTTTTTTTTTTACAAAAGGACATACAGTACAGGCCACAAGTTTGAACACACCTTCTTATTCAATGTGTTTCCTTTATTTTCATGACTAATTACATTGTAGATTATCAATGAAGGCATCAAAACTATGAATGAACACATTATTATGTATTATGTACATAACAAAAAAGTTTGAAATAACTGAAAACATGTCTTATATTCTAGTTTCTTCAAAGTAGCCAGCCTTTCCTTTTTTGATAGTGCTGCAAACCCTTGGTGTTCTCTCAATGAGCTTCATGAGGTAGTCACCTGAAATGGTTTTCACTTCACAGGTGTGCCTTGTCAGGGTTAATTAGTGGAATTTCTTGCCTTATGAAAGGAATTAGGACCATTAGTTGTTTTGTGCAGAAAGTCAGGTTGATACACAGCCAACAGCCCTAATTGGACAACAGTTAGAATTCATATTATGACAAGAACCAAACAGCTAAGTGAAGAGAAACAAGTGGCCATCATTACTTTAAGAAATGAAGGTCAATCAGTCCAGAAAATCTGCAAAATTGCAAAATCTTTGAATGTGTCCACAAGTGCCTTTGCAAAAACCATCAAGAGCTGCAACAAAACTGGCTCACATCAGGACCAAGAGTCACCTCTGCTGCTGAGGATAAATTAATCTGAGTCACCAGCCTCAGAAATCGCAAATTAACAGCATCTCAGATTAGAGACCAGATGAATACCAAACAGAGTTCTAGCTGCAGACACATCTCTAGAACAACTGTTAAGAGGTGACTGCGCAAATCAGTCTTTCATGGTCAAATAGCAGCTAGGAAACCACTGCTAAGGAGAGGCAACAAGCAGAAGAGATTTGTTTGGGCCAAGAAACACAAGGAATGGACATTAGACCAGCGGAAATCTGGGCTTTGGTCTGATGAGTCCAAGTTTAAGATCTTTGGTTCCAACCGCCATGTCTTTGTGCGACGGAGAAAAGATGACACCGTTGAAGATTTTTTTCAAAATTCAAGGCATACTGAACCAGCATGGCTACCACAACATTCTACAGCGACATGTGACATCCCATCCAGTTTGCGTTTAGTTGGACCATCATTCATCTTTCAACAGGACAATGACCCCAAACACACTTCCAGGCTGTGTAAGGGCTATTTGACCATGAAAGAGAGTGATGGAGTGCTGCGCCTCCCCAGTCACCGGACCTGAACCCGATCAAGATGGTTTAAGGTGAGCTGGACCGCAGAGTGAAGGCAAAAGGGCCAACAAGTGCTAAGCATCTCTGGTAACTCCTTCAAGACTGTTCAAACCATTTCAGGTGACTACTTCTTGAAGCTCATCAAGAGAATGCCAAGTGTGTGCAAAGCAGTAATCAGAGCAAAGGGTGGCTACTTTTAAGAAACTAGAAAAAAACACATATTTTCAGTTGTTTCACACTTATTTGGTAAGTACATAACTTCACATGTGTTCATTCATAGTAATGATGCCTTCAGTGATAATCTACAATGTAAATAGTCATGAAAATAAAGGAAAAGTGTTGAATGAGAAGGTGTTTCCAGACTTTTGGCCTGCACACCTTCTC
This sequence comes from Etheostoma cragini, assembly GCF_013103735.1. Taxonomy (NCBI): domain Eukaryota; kingdom Metazoa; phylum Chordata; class Actinopteri; order Perciformes; family Percidae; genus Etheostoma; species Etheostoma cragini. Next base: position 18,356,173 of record NC_048407.1, on the reverse strand, counting down.
ATTTTGAAGAACTTTCTACTGCATAGTTTAAATAAATAATTTTCTGTTTAAATGTACATACATGACTTTATTATTAATTTTAATATTTGCAGGAAATATTACATAGTTTTTTAACAGTCCTCTTAATGTGACTGTTGCTCTGCAGGTCAGCTGACTGTTGAAGGAGGAAACTGCACTTATCCTCAGGGCTTGGCCTGCTCCAGTCTTCTAAGGCCTCAGCCCATTCCCTGCTTAGGTCTGTCGTCTGTGTGTCATAGGGAATCAGGCTGTGGATACCAGAACTGCTGCGAGCCCCAGATTTGTTGCCTTCATGGTATTCCCTCTCAGCCAGATCCGTCCAGTCTGGAAAAAAGCCAGCTGGAAGTCCCACTTTATAACTCCAGCTGTGTTCAGCCTGCCCTTATCTCTGCCTCTTTGCACCAGAGCCAGCAGCTCCAGAGGTTTTGGGAGCAAGAGAGCCCATCGCAATGTCCTCCCCCTTCATCACCTGTCCCAATCATGGGACCCATCCAGTTTAACTGTCGAGGATCTGCATCTCAACCACAGGCTGCTGCCTCTCAGCCCAAGTCTCAAACTAAATCTTATCTCTGTCGTCAACAACCGAGAGAAGTTTTTCCAGACAGCCAGGCTCAGCCGAGTGCAGCCCATACCAGGCAAGGCCAACGTCAGAGGAAGCTGTCGACCAGCACGGCTCTGCAGCAAGATCTCAGCCACACAGCCGCTGACAGAGATGTGACGACGGAAGAGAACTGGGAGGAGAGCTGTAGAGTGGAGGAGGCTCGGACAAATGAGCTGCCGGATGAGGAGCTCCAGCAGGACGGAAGGGAGCAGAGTACTGTCCAACAGCAGCAGCAGCAGCAGCAGCTCCATGTTCCTCCCGTAGCGGAGCTGAGAAAAGAGCTGCAGAGAAACAGACCTGCATTGATGCTGAGAGACCATAGAGATATCAGGGTGAGAGATTAAGTTAACTATAAACCACACTGGATATTGCAGTACAGTATGTTAGTTCTATAAACACAGCATTAAAAAACAAAGGATCCCTCTAATTTGATTTTGGCAAGTTTTGGCAAAGATATGAACTGAAAGTTAATTTTGCTAGGAAATAAAACATTATAATTATTTACTTTTGTAGTTGACAGTTAATCTCACCACAGGGTCCATTCAGTAGCTGCTCTGCAGCTTTTAATAATAATAATAATACATTTTATTTAAAGACGCCTTTCTTGGCACTCAAGGACGCCGCACAGGGAATTCATAAATTAAGAACAGCAAAAAAAATACTATACAACAGCAAAACAAATACTATACAACAGCAAAACAAATACTATACAACAGCAAAACAAATACTATACAGCAAAACAAAACCAATACTATACAACAGCAAAACAAATACTATACAGCAAAACCAAAACCAAAACTATACAACAGCAAAACAAATACTATACAACAGAAAAACAAATACAATACAGCAAAACAAATACCAATACTATACAATTTTATAGTTTTTATTCGTATCACATGATAAAAAATACGTTAGGCTATCTTGACCATAATATAACCTTTACATGTTAAATGACAAGAAAAATACATAGCGTAGATATGTATTTGTAATTCAAATTAGCTGGTATAACTAGGGGAATTAATTCTAATTTCCCATAGACTTCTACAAGGGATTTACTTGATATAAGCATCCATTGAGGTGTACTTGCACAAGTATATGCACATGTTAAACCTAACTATGAAAAATTACACACAAACACATTTGTCTTGTCTAGCAATATATTTGTGATTAGCCATTATCAGTCAGTATTACTACTTATTTGTTCTAGTTGGAGTCAATAACATAAAAGCATAGTCTTAGTAAAGCAACATAGTTATGAACCTTGTTTGAAAACTGGTGATCAACATCTGCAGGTACTGTGAGTTTTTTTTGTTTTCACACGTGGTTCTGCAAAGTTTCTAAATCCACGAACAAATTTTAACCCAACTCACAACTCACAAAATGGTAGACCACACAAGACTGTTTACAGACAGCTCTCAAAAACCACAATGTACCAGTCAGAGTCAGGCCTATTTCCTATTAAACATAAATGTTCAAACCCTTGCTCAGACAAAACAAAAAGGCAACATAGACCAATTAGAAAACATAGGTCTTTACGTAGTAAACAACATTGTGTAGTGACATGTTTTACATATAAAAAGTGGTTACAGTAAATTTCTGAAATGTTGAAGTTTAAGGGAGGGTTGAATTTGAGGTGGTACTCAGTTTTAAATAATATCTGTCACAAGTGAAAGTAAAGGAACACTTTATTTTAATGCCAGAATGATCACTTCCCACAGTTGACAACTAGCCTGAAACAGATGGTGCAACAGAAAAGCTCCTGCTTTTATGAAGAAAAGATGATGGAAAACAAAGAGCTGCTCTAACAATTAAAGCTCAGCTGTTTATAGCATTGCATCCCAAAACCATCAGAACACTGTTCATCATAAACACACTTGATGCCAGAGGTCTGGGCAGCCACATAATCACCTCTCTAAAAATTCTCAGGGTGCACGTATTCGGACACAAATATGTATTATTCTTGCATTTTCAAGTCACACAGTGTCTGAAAATTACATAAACCACTTGGGTGCATTCATTTATGTACTTAACCTGTCATTAATGAGTTGCTAAGGGAATAGAGAGAGCTGCCAGTTTGATTTCAGTTCTGCACTCTGAGATAATTCCTACACCCCTCCATCGTTCCAGAGAGAAGGATTATAGTCTATTTTCCTCCACAGTCTGAATCCTGCATACCTCTCCCCAGGGAAATGGATCAGGTAAGTGTTTTAATCGCATGATACTTAGGCGAAGACGCTTGGTGTCAGCGTGGCCTGAATATGTATGATGGTGCACTAGAAAAGAAAAAAAAAGAGGAAGGAGGGATGTGTTAAAAAAGAACCTCGTCTTTAATGATTTGTCAGCCCTCTTGCTTCCATTAGCTGAAGACACGGTTGAGGTGTTTAAAGCAGCTTTTTGAGACACTTGCATTAGTTAAATTGTAGTGGAAGAGAGAAGGAGAGGATAGTAGTAAGTGATTTGCTTTTCAGGTTTAACCGAATGGCCACACTGACTGCACCCGTGATAGTGGATTTACATATCATAATTGGTGTTGTAACCAAACCTTTCAGTGCACGCACTATAACAATAAGTACTATTTCTAGCTGTGTGGGCCATTCTCCATGTTTGTAAGGATTGAGTTGTGGAGAATTAGTCTCAGAACAGACTCTGAATGATGTTTTTGTTCATTTAATGTCTGCCTCTGTGTGTGCTTGTGTGACAGTCAAGATTGTTTCCACTGCACACATCCCACTCCTTTTCTCTTCTGTCTGTTAATAACTTGAACAGGGGCATCTGTGCATATGATGCAGCTTGGAAACCTGCTCAGTTTTGCATGTTTGTGTTTCTGACAGAGATCTACATCCCTGGAGGTGTCGGTGACAGCCCACAAGTGTGTAACTGATGTGCAGAGCAGCAGACTCAGCCCTAGTTTAGTGTGCACGAGAAAGGAAAGACGCTCCCAGAGCATCCCGGCAGAACTGGCAGCCCCATCCACCGGCCCTTACACTGAAAGGCCCACAGGATGCACTCGCGGACTACAGGCAGGAGCTGCAACTAAGGTAACCCTGCATCAGAATGTAATCACATGGGGAGGGAGTGCAGCTCAGCTGTCAGATAGAATAGAAGCGATCACTGTTGAAGTGTACATGTGAGTTCTGGCTTTGCAGAGGAACAATAATAACAGTCATACACAGTACCACTGAAAAATATACTATCCAACACACTATTACATATTAATATGCTCCCAATTTTTTGATTGCTTGATTAATCATTTGGTCTATAAAACATCAACATTTTTTTTAAATGTCCATCAGAGCTTCCCAGAGCGTTCTTCAGATTGCTTTTTTGTGTCCAACCAACAGTTTGGAACCCAAAAAGATATATTAAATTATATTTACAGATGTTGGGTAGTAATACTAAAGTTGTAAATAACCTTTAGTGGCCCCAGAGGAAAATGTATCAAGTCTGATAAAGTGCCTCAAGTGAGGCAGCGTCATTTGGGGCCGAAGACTACATGTTTGAAGATTAAAAAATCTCATCTCTTATCTTTGCCAATGGCTAGCATTTCAAGGCTACATTTGCCACTACTAGCATAACATATTCCTGCAGGCTTTCTATACCACGGTAGAATGGCTTGAAACAAGGTAACCAAGGCATTTTTTCCACACAAAAAAATGTTACAGAGCCCATGGTAGAACTCCAGACATTAGCACAAAGTAATGAAATAGAAATGGCAGGGCACCTTTAACAAAAAGGTGGAAAAGTATAAAATAACATCAAGAATGAACTTTGAAACCTGCATTTAAACGCAGTAGCTTTAGATATGATTGGTTATTTAGTTCTCTGTTAGGAAAGCATTGCATGCTTCTATAGATTAAATAAATCTTTTGCATGTTGTTGTTTGGACAAATTAAAGCATCATGGTCAAGCTACATGTACTAATAAGGTCACATAATACATTTTACATAGTGTTTGCTTTGTTCTCAGTATGTCAGTATGGATCCCAGACAGAGGAGAGCTTCAGATGGGGTGCTTTGTGTGGTCAAGGAAACTTCGTCTGACACAGCGCCCTCCACAGGCAACCGGTCTCCTCTACTATCTTACAAAACAGAGCCAGGTGCTGGAAAATATTTATACTTTGTAATATTTGTAATTTCTACTTACCCTGCAATTATTTCTCATTTCCTCAAAAAAACTAAATACAAAGTTTGTGAATACATGCTTATGATCTATCTCCTTTTTTTTTTTTAGATCATTCTGTTACTTATGTTAATGAAGAGATTGATTATGAGGCCAAGGGGAAATGCAGGGTGTCAAGAAACAGCCACAACAGGTGTGAAATAGCTGTCCAGTCAAACATCTGTCCAGGTACAAAACATGAGGATAAAGTTTAATCATTAGTTCTCTACTTTCCTCTAAAGTAACAAAGATGTCCAGAACGACTTAGGACGGCCCAGGGTTCCAGTGGTTTGCTTGGAACGTCTCAAAATACTTGTGTCTCAACTCCCCCCACATGGAAGACGGCAGAGCGACCCTTTACCTGCCAGCGGGAAGGAGAAGAGCGAAATGCTCCCGCAGCAGAGAGACTGGCATGATGCGACACCTAAAGTATGTCTTATTTCTTTGCATACAATAGAGGAAAGGTAATCCAAACACCACAGAATTTTAAAAAAATAAGTAAAGCAAAAAAAAAAATGTATTGGCCAAAATTATTCTTTTTATATAATTATTATAAATTTACTCTGCCTAATATGTTTTCACAGCAGAAACTGAGCAGAACTCACAAGATACAATTAATGAAATTTAAAGAAGATATGTATATATAGAGAGATATATAATCTCTCTATATACAGTGGGGATCAAAAGTTTGGGCAACCCAAGTAAAGATTTGAATTAATGTGCATAAAGAAGCCATGAAAAGATGGAAAAGACTCATCTGACCTTGCCCAAACAATCAGCACCATGGATTCTTCTAAGCAGTTGTCTAGAAAACTGAAACTGAAAATAGTGCGTTTTCAGATGCCATTATCGTCTGTTTGTAATGTAATTAGGAAATGGCAGTCATCAGGAACAGTGGAAGTTAAAGCAAAATCTGGAAGACCAAGAAAAATATCAGACAGAACAGCTTGCAGGATTGTGAGAAAAGCGAGTCAAAACCCACGTTTGACTGTACAATCCTTCCAGAAAGACCTGGCAGACACTGGAGTTGTGGTACACCATTCCAATATAAAGAGATACTTGTACAAATATGGTCTTCATGGAAGAGTCATCAGAACAAAACCTCTTCTACGTCTCCACCACAAAAGTCAGCATTGGAAGTTTGCAAAGGAACATATAGACAAGCCTGATGCATTGAGGAAACAAGTTCTGTGGACCGATGAGGTTAAATAGAACTTTTTGGCCGAAATGAGCAAAGGTACGTTTGGAGAAGAAAGGGCACAGAATTTAATGAAAAGAACCTCTGTCCAACTGTTAAGCACAGGGTTGGGTCAGTCATGCTTTGGAGTTTTATTTCAGCCAGTGGCAAAGGGAACATTTCATGAGCAGAAGGAAAAATGGATTCAATAAAATTTCAATTTTGGACGCTAACTTGATGCCATCTGTGAAAAAGCTGAAGTTAAAGAGAGGATGGCTTCTACAAATGGATAATTATCTTAAAAATCTCCACACCTCAAAATCCACGGGGTATTACATCAAGAGGCGTAAACTGAAGGTTTTGCCATCGCCTTCACAATCTCCATACCTCAAAATAATTGAAAATCTATCGACTTTAAAAGAGCAGTGCGTGACAGACAGCCCAGAAACCTCAAAGAATTGGAAGACTTTTAGAAGGAAGAATGGGTGAAGATACCTGAAACAAAAATTTAAAGACTACAAGAAGCGTTTACAAGCTGTGATACTTGCCAAAGGGGCAGTAAAAGATGTTAACTCTGCAGGGTGCCCAAACTTTTGCAGATGCCATTTTTTTGTTTTCTGTTATTTTGAAAGTATAATAATAACGACAGAAACAAAATCTAACTTTTTGTGACATATTATACAAATGTCTGATCTGTCATTTGATGCCTTTTGGAGATTTTTCCATCTTTTCTTGGTTTCTTTATGCACATTAATACAAATTTTTACCTGGGGTGCCCGAACATTCGAGCCCCACTGTATAAAACTATCCATGCCAAAATGTGATTTGAAGTGATATGACATCATATTATTATATCACCTTGCCATGTACTGTATATGGTTGAGTTTTTAATGTCAATACTGTACTTTTTGGAAACCAACTGAAATGTAATGTGTACAGTATTTTGTTCAGGCAGAGTTCCTGGATAGCTGCTTATGTTTAAACAACATTTAACATATAAGAAGTTCTGGCTTCCATAACTTAAGGTATTAACAACACTGTGTTGGGTCTAGAAAGGCAGATTAGACATTATGTACAATATAGAAATGTTTGATATAGGGTTTCATACCTTATGCATGACCGTATGTATGTAAGGTTTGTTCTTTGTTTGATGGAGTGTTAGAATAATAGCTTCTAATTATTATTTTATTTAATACATCTTAGGAATCACTAGAGATTCTATTTAACATGCCGTTTAAATGTTTTATTCATAAAATATATTTAATACATGCTGTATATAATATAATAAAAATATACAAGACATCCTTCTTTTCTTCTGTGTTGTAAACCTAGGGGATAGCTGGAGGCTCCGAGATCCCAAAGACCACCCGCTCATTTACAGCTTCACCATATGCAGAGCGACAGAACTGTAATCAGTCTACCACACACTCAACCACCAGTGAGTTTGACAGCCAAGGTAGAGTCAGCTCTCAAAAAGCGTCCACGCTTCCGACCGCTGACCCTAAATATGTGCCACAGAGTTACTCTGCGCTGGATCTTGACTCTGACTCTGATCCCAGATCAGTCTCAGAGGACGCAGTTGTTTCCAGGGCAGATCCAGACCCACAGCTAGACTCAGATGCATCCCCAGATTCTGACCCAAATGCAGATTCTTCATCTGAGAAATCAGTGACTGCAGAAGAGATGGGGCTCTGCGGTGATACTGACATCGCAGGGGACTCAGAGCCAAGTCTTGAATATGAGCCAGACCAAGAATCAGATGCAGGAGCGAGATCAGAAAATGGCCAACAGCTGGACGCTGATGCAGAATCAGGCGATGCTGAAACCGAGTCAGACATCCAGCCTGACTATGATCACAGTTTTCAGGCAGAGACTGACTCTGACGTTGTATCCGATCAGCGTCCAGACTCGCAGGGCTCTGTAGAGTCTGAGCTTGACATTGAATCTGAACCTGAACTGACAACTGACGACCCACAACCGCTTCGCTCTGACTTGGAAGAAGAGTCCCCTATTAGTGCTGCTCAGAGGCCACTTCTGGTTGAAAACCCTCTAGCTCAAAGAGGCACAGAGAAAGTCCAGCCTGACCAGGACAATGCAGAGATGGAGAATGAGGACTTCTGTGCCGTGTGTCTGATTGGAGGGGACCTGCTGTGCTGTGACCGCTGTCCAAAGGTTTTTCATCTGTCTTGCCACATCCCGTCTCTGCTAAGCTTCCCCTCGTAAGCTTCTTAGCCAGAAATGTATCCAGTACATTCAACATTATCGTCTTATCTCGTATCAAGCAGTTTTTTTTTAGCTATTATTGTCAACATGATGTTGTTTCTTATCCTGTTCAGAGGTGATTGGGTGTGCAACCTGTGCAGAGACGTCGTGCAGCCAGAGGTTAAGTATGACTGTGAGAATGAGAGAACATCTGGAGAACACACATTGGCACACGGATTGGCTGCATGTGACCAGAGAGTATGTTATTTTATTAGATGCATTAATAATATTGATAGCTGATGGATTCCTGTGACTGTGTTCCTTTTCCTGCATTTATGATAATTTTCTTTCATGTTTGGTCGATTGTAGAAATGTGAGCGGCTGACTCTTTTGATCCTCAGTAACGTTCTGAGTTCTCCCTTCCATGAGCCTGTCAGTCCACTTGTGAGTAATTACTCTTTTATTACAGACCAGTTACAGAAAAGGCTAATTCATTATATGCATACTGTATGTTGAATTCATTTTTTATTATAACACAGTACAGTAGCATCACAAAGAGGTTTCCTCTTGTTTCACCATTCATTAACACACTTTGATTGCTATTATATTTTGTCAGTACTACTATATTTTTAAATACCTTTTAGTTATCCTAACACCTTTTACAATCAAACTGAAACACTGGCGGTGAGCTCCAGGTCCTGCAGCTGCGGACGGACCACCATCAGTGGGTATAACCATAGACCGTTAATATAAAGGTCTATGGGTATAACGCGTGCCTTTTAAATTAAAATGTATTTATTTATAAGCGGGCTGGTTGGTTTTTTCGCTAACGCTAGCGTGCTATTCCTGGAGATCCGATCAGGTTGAGGTTGATGTTTTCACGCTGGCCGATCCCCACTGATGGCGGTCGGTCCACTGATGGCAGTCGGTCCGCGGCTGCAGGACCACTGCCAGTGTTTAAGGTTGACTGTTAAAAAGTGTTAAGATAATTAAAAGTCATTTATTTAGAAGCGGGCAGGCTGCTAGTTAGCTAACTTCCATGCTACATTATGAATAAGCTGGACAGAGTTGTTCCTCATCTGGCAATAGAAACCCTGCTGTCCCCGACCGCCCTGTTGGCTCAGAGCTCCACAGACTATGTCAACAGGTACAAATTAGTTTTGCACCAAATGTACCAGAAGTGTTGCAAAAGTTGATGTGCGCAGACTCACCGCTGTGTGATGCGAGACAGCACATTGCAGCGAGGGATTCGAGAGGTTGGAATCACTGAGTTGTGGTTGTGCTGGTAAAGTGACTGAATGAAAAAAAAAAATACGAGTACGGATTTTTTTCTACAAGCTCAAATCATGTTCTACAAGTGCTCACATCACATCTACGCGCTCTCACATTTTGCACCATATACGTATACCTTTATACATTTACTTGATGCATTTTGAATGCAGGAATTGCAGAGTTATGAGGTAATTACTTTGGAATGAGTCACATGGGATGAAAAGTGTGTGGGTGGATTATGTCTAAAACTATGTTTTTGATGTCTTTGCTTTCATGCAGGCTCGTCATTACTACCAGATCATTAAGAGGCCTATGGACCTGTCCGTGATCAGGGCCAAACTCAACAAGAGGAATACTCAACATTATAACTCACCAGAACAGTTTGTTGCTGATGTCTATCTCATGTTTCGCAACTGTGCAAAGTTTAATTATGTAAGTTAAGAATTGATATCCTGCATGCCTCATAATTACAAATCAATCCTCGTTTAAATATAATATGCATCAGTCAGGACTTCATTAGCACTGATCTTAGTGTAATAGCTCTTTCTCTCTCTGATCACAGCCTGACTCAGAGGTGGCCCAAGCAGGCCGCAGCCTCGAGGCGTTCTTCACCTCCAAAGTGAAGGAAGTTTTCTCAGACAGAGTTTTCCTTGCAGCTGAGGCGGACTCTGACAGTGATGAGTATGATGAGGCCTACAGGAACACTGAGAGTGGCTTCCCCTGGCCAGAGAGGAGAGAGCACTGCCACAGGAAGAGGAAGAGGAGACACTCTCTCAAGTCCAAGAGACAACACTTCTAACCAGAGGTGAATGAAGTGCAGCCATGGACACAAATATGCTGTATTTGTGGGTAATTATACTGTTTTTATTTAGCAGCTTGTGGGGCTGTTACAGTGTTCATTCTGTAATCTTTTTGGGGGTTTGCAATAATATCACAGTGCTGCCATCCAATGGAAGTACTAAAAAATGCTGGAGCAATTATTATCCCTCCAGACTTCAACTGGTCAGAGAAAGGTTTTGGTTACATACAGTATGTTACACATTAGGAAACATTTCTCATTGTAGAAGAAAGACAAATCAAAGTTTGGTGAGTTGCTTATGCAGCTTTAAAAAAACGTATAGTAGTGTATTGAGATGATGCTGTAATTGTTTAATTATCATATCACATTTTGAGTATTGATAATATTGCTTAAGATGCGCTAGAAATAACATTTATTATTTACATTCAGACCTCCTAAAATGAATTACCTGGTGTAATGTGTTTGTACAAAGAGGATGCTGTAGTTGGATGTTTATTATTCTCAATTTGCATCTTTATTAAGTGGATTAGGTGAACATAGCTCTGATTATACACTGCACTTTGAAACTTTGACATGGGTAAATACTGCATCTACCATATTCGTAAACGCTCAATATATGTGTAACTGTATAGAACTTATTTTACTATATTTGTCATTTTAATTACTAAATGATTGCAGGCAATTATCATAGGTTTAATTATTAATATAATGATGTGTCTCAGTTGTTTTTTTCAAAAAGCAGCAGTGAATCCTGTTAACGTTTGTTTGACTGAGTCTTTACGACCAGAGTGATACAGAATGTGAGTGGGCACTATAACCAGTGTTAGAGCTTGTATGTAGTTTCATGTTTGTTAGAGGATTTAACACCCAGAGGAAATGATCCAAGAACATGTTAATTTGACATTAAACCATAAATTAAGATTTTACATACATTATGTAAACTTTCAGTTCCACCTGTGCTTCAGCAACTTGTTGTACTCCTCTATTACCTAAATATCTCAGGCTTAATAAGAGTGTAAGGTAGTGATTTAATTGAGTATTGATGAGTATTTGTAGAGCCACCCTGTCGAGAGAAAACGCAACATTTTATATTAACCACTGTTGTAGAGCATTTCCTGTATTTAAATATGCTTTACTAGCTTTACGCAGCTTAATGTAGATTTCCCTTGACATTAAAAGTAATTACTGGAAAAAGTATTGTCTGTGCACACCTTGATTGTGAATATACAGTTTATGTTATGTTACTTCCTTTGAAATCAGTTAATGTAATAATATTTCTTAATGTATGAAGGAAGACTGGTAAACTATAGTTACTGTCAATGTTACAGGATAATTTCTTTAATTTTTTTGTAACAGTCATTAATAAATGCACATATATTAATATCAATAAAATGCATTCAAGAGAATTTTTATTTATTTATTTTGCAATTATTAATCACATGTTACAGGAGACAAACAAATGGGAAATAAACTGTTTTACATTTACAGCTCCACACTTTACTGTAACTGTTTCTACTGTTATCTACTGTATAACTAAATATGAATTGCACACTTTACTGTAACTGTTTCTACTGTTATCTACTGTATAACTAAATATGAATTGCAACCATTTATAGTATTATAGTATAGTATATTTATAGTATACCATTTAAACTTCCAGGTTTGGCAGAAGGATATTGTGATTTTTTTTTTCACCTTCTTCCTAAAAACTAAGGAGAAAATGTATGTACACATTTCTTTTAACATTTTTTTTACCTTTATTTACTTTGGGATGTGACACATTAGTAGTAAAAACATTATGATAAAATATGACATTTTCCTGCAGATGGTTTCTTCTAAATGCATTTCCACTTTATAGGATTTATTCAAATCTTTTGTTTTGGATGTAATTTTCAATTATTTCGAAGGTTTCAGGCAGGTTTAGGGGACTGTAAATAAAACAGGATTTTTGGCTCCCATGAAAATATTTTCTGAGTTCCATCTTCTAATCTAATTTCATTATGTCTTCTCTGATTAAATTCAAGATGAAGATGCTGATTGAAATATCCTGTGCCAATTTCCCTCTCTGAGGTACTGTCATAACAAATCCAGTGTGTTTGTGTTGGATGATAAAACATGGTTTGGATCTTTAAGTGGTGAGCGATGAAACAGAGGCCATAATGGAACTTGTTTTTTGTAAAGAAACCGCAGAAGATGATTTTTGAAGATTTTGTAGCAAACTGTCCAACACAGGACATTAATAGCATTCTTAAGCTCTTTATAAATATTGGAAAGTAAAATTTAAAAAAAATTAATTCATAGTAACACAATTAACAAATCAATGTCCCTGCAGCTTTTCCTGATACAATTAGCAAAATAATTTTCATTAAAGAAGATGCAAGCATCAGTTTTGAGAGGATTCTCACGATAAAGCAGGGTGAATCAACCAAACTGTACTTCAAAATGAAGTATTGCTAACAAAATATGTCAAATACACATAAGTCAGTATGCAGTTTTAGAGTGTGTTACAGCTTCATTGTCAGTTTATACAGTTTGTTTAGGTTGACTTGTTTACCAGAAACATAGGTATTAAGCTTGAACAAGACAACAAAGAGTCTAACTCTACAAGCTAATGTGACTGTCAATACCGTTGCCCCAAAGTTCCCTTAAACAAACAGTTTGTTTTGAAATAGTTTTGGGAATTCCACTCAAGGCATTGTACTACCAATAATGTCACTGAGAGATAACATGTATCTCCATGTTTCCAGATGTGTTACACCCCTTTTGATGTTTCAGTGCACTTTATTTATAGCCTTATGTTATAGCAGCAAGAGAGTTGAAGGAGCTGGAGGTGGAAGGATGAGAAGGGGTACTTTTTTGCCCTTATTATGGCCTTTGAGCTAAATATTTTCATCAGACTGTGTGATTGTAACCCAGACCTTAACCATCTATCAAACTGCTGATGGATCAGCAACCAGCCTGAGGGGTAGCACCTCCTGGAAGATTCCTCTCAGCGCATAAACAACATATTAAATATGATTTTGGCAAGTTTACTAAGCCACTAGTAGCAATCCATCTTCTTCCTTGCTTAACTTTTTTGACACTTGCCTCTTTTATTTTATTCTTTTTTATCTGCTGAAGTGCTTGACCTTAGAAACATTTGTTTACAGCTCAGAATGTTTTAGCCATTTAGCACCATTAAACATCCAGTTAAGATATTCTTGAAATGCTGTTCGAATCCAATTGTCTGATTGGAAAGCATGAAGGAAAGAGAGATGCAGCTTGCAGGAGTACAGACATGATGTCGACCCACTGCCTGGCTCTGAGGCTTTTTTACCCAGAAAACACTGCGGGCTCCAGCATCACATAACACACAAGCTGTTGTGAAAATGAGTTGGAAATATTTAATTGCATAAAAACAAAATTGGGATTGTGTCTCAAATTTTAGGGGAATAGTTCTTAAAAGCAAAACACAGTATCTGAAATAAGTTTCAGATTTAGTTATGCAATAGATTGAGGGGTGTATCTTATTAGGTAAATTGATTTCTGGAGAAAGGAGAGCTTTTAAGACAAATCCCTGGTGTTGTGTTGAAGTGTTATTGTTCAACTGAAATAAGATGACTCCTCTTTACAGATGCTGTCCAAGTTGCAGTTGACATTAAAGTAGTTGTCAGTGTTATAATGTGCTGTACAATTATCATTGTTTATCCAGGTACAAGGATAAAATGCCATTTTTAATGTAATCTAAAAATGCTAATATTTCTTCTATACATTCAACTGTTTGTTTAATTAAACAAAACATACAGCTACAAGTCAGAGGTGTTATATGTACACTGTTTTGGTCAGGGGGCATCTTGCTATGTTTTCTACCTAATTAAAAAAGATTGCTGACCTTTCAGTCAGCTGACCTGGAGTAAAAACATTACATGATAATAATGAGACACCTCTGTGACTTTTGATAAACAATGAAAAGGGCAGACAGAGAAGCACTGAGATAAAAAATTGGAGCTGACTAGTGAAGCAGTCTGTGAACTGAAAGTTTGGAGTCATGTTGTGCTGTGGTGGGGGAAGAGAGGGGAAGCTGAAGCTTTGTGCCTGATTAAAGTAAGGGTTTGGGTTTGCAACATGTCTGTAGTATTACCAGTTTCTAGGGATCCGAACATCCTGATTATCCTTTCTAACATGACTTTTTTTCCAGAGGGGAACCTTTACATTTGATACTCACATATACAGTATATCTTTGGAAAGTTGTGTATGATCAATTTGTTTTGGCCTGGTGCCACTTTTGTTTAAAAAGGCTAATCCTCTAATATGATATTTGTTTCATACAAGGAAGAACAAAGAAGTATTTTTATACTATTTTAATGCCCAGTCTTGTGTGTAATCTTGTGTGTGTTGGGCTGGGGGGTGCTCCTTAGTATCCAACATTCTTGTAATTTCTAAATGTTTCTGATTATTTTATTGTTCTACCTACCCAGGGTCTACCAACAGAAAATGGAAATATGCTAAATGTAATGTTCTTTGTACATTGTCCTACATACACAAACATACATGTTTATATACAGTAAAGTAACATTACATAACATAACATATACTTTTCTCATGGGTTTTACACTGTGTTTCTGTTAACCTCACTTTAATTATGTTAGGTCAATTTAGGGTGAGACAACAAAAGTTATGTCAAAAAACTGCTAATGGTATAGTATGTAAAAACAAGTGATAAAGTCACAGTATAGTGTCAAAAAAAGACAGAATTGTATGTTGTCAAAGTATAGTGGGTCGAAAAAAGGTGACAAAAAAAGTCATAGTATGTAAAGTGTGTTGAAAAAAGCCATTAAAAAGTCATAGTATAGTATGTTGAAAAAGGTAATAACAAAGCCATAGTATAGTATTTCAAAAAAGTCTTTGTTGAAAAATCTCATAGTATAGTATGTAGAAAAAAACATAATGGACAGCACCAGTCTGGACATCAAACCTGAGTCAGTCTGTAATGATTATTTGCTGGGTGCCTGTTGGCAGCAGTGCAAACCACTGGGCCAGTGTGCCACCATCAGATTTATTTTGAAAACAGTGATAGCATAGCATGTCAAAAAAACCTATTAAAAAGAAAAAATATGGTTTGTCAAAAAAACAAAACAGTAACACGTCATAGTGTATTATGTTAAAAACTGTGATAACAAAGCCATAGTATAGCATGTCAAGGAAAGTAATACATTTATGGTGTAGTATGTTGAAAAAAGTCATAGTATAGTATGTCAAAAAAAGTGATACAGTCATAGTATGTATGTTGAAAAGGTGATAAAAAAAGTCAGTATAATATGTAAAAAAAAGGTGACATGAAAATAGTCAAAGTATAGCACGAAAAAAGTCCTGGTATAGTATGTCAAAAAAACGGGATAAAAAATTAATTGTATGTCAAAAAAACTCGTATGTGGTGTAGTATGTAGAAAAAAACGTCATGAATAGCACCAGCCTGGACTGGGTATCAATTATGTGTCAAAGTCTGCAATAATTACTTGATAGTGGCCTGTAGCAGTAAAAACCAGTAAGCCAGTGTGCCACCATCACATGTTGAAAACAGTGATAGCATAGTATGTTAAAAAAAAGCCATTAAAACGTCATAGTCTAGTGCATCAGAAAAAGTGACAAGAACTCATAGTATAGTATGTCAAAAAAGTGATAAGTCATAGTATAGTATGCCAAAAAAAGTAATAACAAAGTCATAGTATAGTATGTTGAAGAAATTCACAGTATAGTATGTTGAAAAAAGTCATGGTAAAGTCATATGGTTATGTCGCAAAAGTCAAAATATTGTAAAAAAAAGTATAGTACGTAAAAAAAGTCATAGTGCTATATTTTATAAAAAGGATAAAAGTCATATTGTAATATTTTGAAATAGTCATAGTGTCATGATACAGTTTGTTGAAAAAAAAGTCAATGTAAAGTACATCAAAAAAATAAGTATCAAAGTCATAGAGTAGTAAGTCAAAATAATAAAAAAGTCATAGTATAAATCATCAAAAAAAAGTCATGGTGTGTCAAAAACAGTGATAAAGTTATGGTAAAGTTGGTCAAAAAGAGTTTTGGTACAGCATGTCGGAAAAAGTGCTAAAAGAGTCATAGTATAATATGTTGAAAAAAGTGATAACAAAGTCATAGTACAGTATAACAAATACTAAAGAGTAAACCTTTGAAAATCCCCGCCTGTCACGGGGTTCAGAGAATTGGAAGACCCAAATGCATCGACAGACAGTTAGTGGTAAGCTTGAAGATTCAATCACAATCAAAAGAATTCCAACCAAAGGAATCCTCGGGATAGTAGGCAAAAATCATTCCAGAATGTAGAGAAAGCTAAAAAAACAGGATCACCTAAAAACAGGAACACATGACCTGACAACAGACAAATACAACAAGGTGAACAAGAGAAGACAATCACAAAGGCGGGAAATTACAAGGCAGGAAGTAAAACAAGACATGAAAAGGGAGAAAAACTGACGACAAAATAAAACAGGAAACTGGAACATACACAACCATGACAATGCCTGACTCCCGTCTGACTAGCACATCACTTAACATCACCATCAGTGACCTGTTGTGTAAAATGCATATTTAAAGGTTCTCATTTCAATAGGTTTTACATTTATAAATATATTGACATCCAACCACCTGAAATATTTCTCAGACATCCTCTTACAACTTTCATAACTATTAGTTTTTGTAAAACCTTCAAAAGTCTTGAAATTGTCAGTGACATATTGTGTAAAAAATTAACATTTTAAAGTTATCATTTCAATAGGTTTCTCATTTCAACAACAAAATCACCTCTCACATCTCCTCGCCTGCTGTTATTTCTCAGACTTCCTCACAACTTCCACAGCTGTAAGTTTGTTGACGGGACGGTAAAAGACAAGCCGGGACTGGAAATTGACCAGAGGCTGCGGTGGCTACTTGCTGGCAGCAGTGCTGACCATTGAGCCAGTGTACCACCAAAGAATTGTTGAAAACAGTAATAGCATAGTATGTCAAAAAAAGCTATTCAAAAAAGTCATGGTATAGTATGTCAAAATAAGTTATAGTATAGCATGTTGGAAAAAGTGATAAAAGTCATAGTATGGTATGTTGAAAAAAAGGTTATAGTATAGTACACATTTAAAAGTCCAGGAGTAGTATGTCAAAAAATAGTCCAGGCTGGGGATTGAACCTGGGTCAGGGCCCGCAGGGACTACTTCCTGGTTGCCTGTTGGCCTTGCACTAACCACTAAGCCAATGTGCCACCTAAACATTTAAAGTTAAAAACAATGATGGCATAGTATGTTGAAAAAAGCCATTAAAAAGTGATAGTATAGTAAGTAGAAAAAAAAATCTAAGTATTGTAAAAAACGCATGTAAAGGGCAAGCCCAAACTGGGAACAAAATACAATACAAAATACAACAAATAAAAAAAGAAGGCAGCAGAATTAAAAATTGAACATGGTTTTCTTTACCACTAAAGTTTGCAATTTCATTGACTACATAACTCCAGAGTTTCATATAAAAGGATCTCTGTGACTCTACTGCCAAACAGCTAATTTGTTCTGTTTTGGCACCCTTCTTGTTTATTTTGGCAAATGTTTTACCATAACCATATTTTTCTTTCACAGTTTTCTGCAGTAGGTTGGAAATAATGTGTCTTATGTTTAAATATTTTCATAGCTTACGTGGTCAGATCAGTTGATAGAGGATGTGCTGCGTTTGATCTCTGAATCCACCTTTGCTGAGTGGAAGCAGCAGGTGTTTCCTGAAGGAGCCTGTAAACTGGTCAGATGGAGTTGTGCTGGTGTACAGCATCAGCGACCGAGTGTCCTTCCTCAACACCAAAAGAATCCCGCAGCAGAACAAAGAGAGCTGTAAGGAGTGCCAAGATTAAAATTCAAGCTGCCAAATGAGAGTTAAGGTTAAAGATTTACAGAGACGCAACACAAAAATGTGGCTTCTGTCCTGAGTTTGAAGCAGCTATTGTTGACAAAGACATTTCAATTGTGGTAATAAGTAGTGTAATATTTATTCTGATGTTACGAGAAATGTAATTTTAAATTTTCTTGTGAGTGCAGAAAAAAAGGATCTAAGACCATTATTGTAGATGAAAAATGCTATCAGGATGCGATCTTTCCAAATGGCTTTGCACAGGCAAATGACAGTAGCCTACTGTCTGTCTTGGTAAAATACTGTAAGAGAAAGGCGTGTATGAAAGTCTGCTCCTAAAGCTGCTTTGATTTTAGGAATAAACTAATACACCACTTATTGTTAACCTTTCATTTATGATGTCATCATGATGTCATTAAACCTATTTTTTGTAGTAGCCTACTATGTTGAATTGCTACTCTGGTAATCCTCACAGTTGATTAAGTGCAAAATACTTCAAAATGTTAACTTTCTAAGGTTGTCTTAATTTTATTTCTAAACAGGTAACCATGGCTGAATTGATTCAAAATTAATTTTACTCAGAACTCAGACAAACCCGTCAGGTTTGCCCACTAGATGGAGACTATGGACCAAGAAAAATCCAGGGTGCCACAGGAAAAAAAACTGGTTCTCTATTCGCTTACATAGCCTTTAAGATAATTTCTGGTTATTGTGCACGATGTAAAGTCCTGTTTTGGTCACGTTTTTATTAAAGTAAGGTCTGGATCACGTTGTCGACACAGAAAACCATGGATTTATTGAGAGAACGACACGACCTCCTGTTCATTCATTCGAGTTTTGTCCCTCTTCGCTTTCCGTAGTCAGTCGCCGAAAAAGTTTTTGCGTGAAGACCATGGAAGACCAACCCTCTGGATGAAAATGATCTTCTCTCATAAGAGGTAAGGAAATTTGACTGAATCTGCAGCAGCAGTCACATTGTATATAAGGTACATTCACATTTGTATCGCTATGGATGCCATTTTGGGTTTTTACACGTCAGTATCATGTCAAAAGCAGACACTTGTGCAATTTCATGTTTCGTTGCTATGGCAACGTGTTGCATGGGGGAACGCTAGCGTTAGTTTAACTAAAAGTGCCTGTCAGTCTTCAAGTTTTCTTTTCTATTGCATATTTCAACAAAATTAGCGTTACAGTAGTTTGTTGGAACGTTACAATAGTTGTGTCTAATATGTATTTTAATATCCCAGGGTTTTGAAATAGGCGTTAATTGGCTATCTTTAACATTAGGTTAGCTTGCTCAAGTGGTAGCTGAAAAGTTAAAGTTGTAACGTTTATCTCGAGGATTTTCCTTTAAATGAATATCTGTTAAGTCACTAACGTTATGAAGGAGGTAGCTAACGTTAACACACAATGATTAAGCCTATATGGCCCACTTATTAAAGTATTGCAATATTTGTACTGTATTTATTACAAACTGGGTGTCTGGCGGGAACTCTCGGAAAAAATCCTGTATTAGGCTACAGTTGTATTACAGATACCCCCATTGCATCCAAAGGCTTTTAACGTAAAGGTGGATAAAACCAAAAATGGAACTATGCATACAATTCTGAAAACTTGAAGCTCCTGTGTTAACTAGACTCCAGACCAGAGAAATATATTGATATTCATTCTATAGAAATAGGATAAGATTCATTACTAATTAGTTTAAGTTACTGCTGCTGGAGCAGTGGATATCGATTCTGTTAACATGTTCAAACGCTTCAAGCACATGTATACTCCATATATATGTTCACCAGCTGTTACCTCCTGTAATGCCCCTGAGCTAGGTGAACTAATGGTACTAGTTTTACATTTTCAAGTCAGACAAAGCTTCATCGTTTGTCATCGTTTTAAACCTGAATCTGAATTCTAACTGGGAAAAAAACACACTAACATATTTAGTGAAGAGCGTCAACATTATCAGCTTGGCAGTTGGACAATGAATGATTTAAACTGAAGGTGTAGACATCTGTGTTTTCTGATATGAATGTGCTGACTTCTCTCTGGGTTGTCATTGAAATGAATTTGGTTTGTTCTTGTTTCTGCTATGGCCTACATTTTTCTAGATGTCTGCCCTCCTAGCTTCCCAAGGCTGAGCCCAGCAAAGGCAGAGATTAGCCTTAACCAGGATTAAACCAATGAGAAAATTTGAATTTGTTGGCCCTTATCTCCTAGCAACATGTGGAGTGCTCTGAGCAAATGACAGAATTTGATCCTTTCCTTCCTTTAAGCAAAGCATGTTCTCTTGCCAATAGACATTTATCAAACATGACCATTGGAGACAGAAGGAATTCTTGGAGCAGCCTTTAAATTATTTGTCCATGGGAACACCACATGTATTACTTGTTTGCTGAGTGTAGGAATAGCAATTTAAAGAACCTTCTTTTTGTCAGTCCTGTAGTTCATCTGTTGTCCAGTATATTTTCACAGCTCTTTAGTCAGTCTGTTGTATGCTTTAATGTATTCTTGGTATTGCATTTAGACCACGGGCTTTGATAATCTCGCTGCATAATATTAGGAGTCACCTCATAACTTAGTAGATGGGCTCTATATTTGCATTCTAAACATGCAATTTCTTGCCTCATCAGGTAATGTAATTCCACGCTTCATTAGGACTGTGAAGTTTATCATTTGTCATCAAAGCCAAACTGTCAATAAATGATTAAGTTTCACATGAGGAAAATGTAATATTTCGGCTTAAGCAAAAGAGAGAGCAGTGTACATTTTAATTCCCGTAAGTAAGATTCTATTTTTGTTAGATTTTCAGGCTATATTTTAGAAGCTGCTTGTTACAGCTTGTAGCACCATTATTAGAAAGCTGCATAAGCCTATTTTATTCTGCTATTTATTCCATTAAAGAAAGCAAAGACCCTGTACAATAATTGGAATGTGTAATATATTGATGGGTTGAGATTGAAAAGTGTTTACTGGATACACCACTGCTGACTTTAGGTATGCTTCTACTGGCGGTAGCCACCTATAAATGGCATTAGGACTGCAATTAACAATTATTTCCATCATTGATAAGTTGTTGATTATTTTTACGACTAACCAGTTAGTTATTTAAAAATGTCAGAAAATAGTGATAAATGTCTATCATTTGTCACAGCCAAAGGTGATATCTTTACGCAACAGTCCAACAATCCTCAACTGGCAACTATATAAACAGTGATGTGCAGAAAATGTTCGCCCTTTTTTAAAAGCTGAACCTCCCCAGATTTGTCTTAATAAATAACTGAAACCAATAATGAATGGTCACTTCACTTAATGACCACATAACCTTAACCAAAATAAGTCAGTGGAATTTGTTTTAGGAGCAGTGGCAAGACTAGTTCACACAGTTTTGCAGCATTGCAAATTCACAAATGTCAAGATAACATATCACACAATAAATGATAATCCTGATATTAGGTCGGCAAAGAAAGGTGGATATTTAAGCGCATGAAGCAAAGATGCAGATATAGCCTCAGAGTGAGGAGTCCGTTGGCAGATGGGAAATATCACTCTCACAACAAGATGTTTTGACCTATAGAGCAGAAATAGTCGTCGATTAATTTCATTATGATTAACTCAGTGATCGACAAATATTTTCAGAATATCCTTCCTACTTGCAGGTTCCCTTAAAACCGGTAGCTCAGTAACAGTATCCTTGCCATTTGTACAACATTGTCAGACTTGTCTTAGTCCTGTTCAACTGTTTTATAGTGCAGGATGTATTAGACACTGTAGCCCTGGGGTGGGTAGCAATCTTGTTGACATTAAGGGTGGGAAAAAGAAAGTAAATACATATAACATTGAGTTAATGAAAGACAAACAGGTTTAAGGAAAGAAAAGTTGCACACGATCAGAGTCATCCTTTGTATGTCCATGCTCCCTTTGTTCCAAAGTGACATTGATTTTGTGAGCTAAGTTCTTAGACAATATCCCCCACACTCCTGGTCATTAGGCACAATGTAATTGTTCACTCAGTAGTGTAAATAAACACAAATTGCAATCTGACAGAATGATGGAAAGATGAGGCAAGTATGGGCTTGACTTGTGATGAACCTTCGGCTCTAATTACTTCCTGCTGAAACTGGAGATGAGGCAAACTCAATGTAAAAGGTGCTTCTTTCTTTTCTAAGGGTTGGGGTGTGTACTGATGTTTGCTCATCTTTCAGCGTGTCTGTGTGTAAACAAAGACCGTTATGTTTCGACAATGTTAATTTGTGCTGTCTACTATTATTTAGTCATTATTTTACTTAGTTAATAATTACCTCCGCCAAGGACATTATGTTTTTGGTTCAGTTTATCCGTTTCTTCTTTGTTTGTCTGTCAGCAGGATTACGGCTTTACTGATACGGAAATTCACTCTACATTAACATTGTGAGATAGAACATGCCTTGGCGGAGGCCTGCGCTCTCCGAGTGTCCTTCTAGTTATATATTTATTCTTGGGTCAGTCCTCTATGTAGAGATGGAAAAAAAGAGATCCATGCACGGAGTTTGGTAATACTTCAACAATGACTTAATCAAGTCAATAATAGAAGAATAAGCATTCTAAATTTGGTCTTTCAAGTAGGTTTTGAAATTGATCGTTATATACAGTTACCTGGACTAGTGACAGACGGATTTAATCGGCCGGCCGATATATCAGGCCGATATTTGCGGCCGTTACGGGGCTGTTGCGTTCGCTGATAGTTTTTTCCTCCACAGGCAGCTCTCTGTTGCTGGAGATGCTGCAGTTTGCGTGCAGACCATACACTGCGCCTACAGCACTAGCACCATTGCAGTCTTAAATTACAAATCAAGCACTTTATTTCAATGGCTACTTTTCAAGTTTATTGTTTTCTTAAATTATTTAAATGTGTTAACAAAGGGACCTGATTATATCTGTCTTATAACATGTCAGCAAGCAATGCATCATCAAGGCTGTGTTGTAGATGTTGTTGAAAGCCATTTACCCATAGGCAGTTAACCATATGCAGTGCACCCATCCATATGATGCACATTGCACACATAATTTGGGTGATATGAGTGACATGAATGTAAGATTATTGCAGTGACACTGATCTTTGTTTTTGTTTATTAGTTTTAAAGAAATGGCAGATCAGATTCCAAAAATAAATCCAGTGTGGCACTGTTTACATTTTTGTAAATTGAGGGAGCAAAAGCCGTATCGGCTCCAAATATCCGCCCAAGAAAATCGGCATCCTGTATTGGTCATTGGCTAAGGCTGATGAAAAGAAGAAAGAAAAAGACATCGGCACTTAAAAATCCATATCGGTGAATCCCAAACCTGGACTGAAAATGTAGCCTTAATTGAAGACATTTTAGGTGAACAGGTAGCACATTAGCACAATTCTTACCCATTACTGCTGAGAGGTTTTATTTCCAGCAATTTGGTCATGCAACAAACACAAGTGGCCAAGTTGCATGCTGGGATGGAATCATGTCCTTGTTACTGCATTAGCGATTCTTGAGTGTTTTTCAGGTCAGCTCCACTGAAGAGTGGTGGGATTTGGGAGGAATATCAGGGACCTTGTGCGTGTTACAGTCTGTCCTCTTAGTGAAATTCCTTACTGGTGGGTAAAAAGAGTTGCTAGCTTTTCCCAGTAGCATTCACGAGTTTCAATATTTTTTTTTACTTTCACAGAAGACACATAGGTACTGTGTGTGGTGGAATTTTCAGCTAACGGACTTATAATACGCATGTTGAGACAGCGGTACCCCAACAGATCTCATTCAGTTCAGTGTCCAACATCACCTGTGTCCATCAGTGTCCAGTGTCCATCATAACCTGTCTCAGACAGAGGAGTAGTTCAACTCATGTCTCAACAGATTTAGGGAGTCAGCCGTGTGATAAGGGAACGTTTTGTTGGTGTCAGTGGGAACAGGGTAAAGGGGCCTGACACACTTTAGTATGCATCCCAGAAAAAGATAGACTCAACTATGTTTTAGGTAAGCATATGTGTTTACGGCGCCCGCAGTATCTCTGTTTAGATTAAAGGTTGAGCTAAACTTAGTCATCAAAGTCTACCAAACCTTCTTCACGTATGTGAATATCAATTGTGCTGCTCCAGAGTTTTTCCTTAATACTGTGTTAGTGTTTTTTCAGGGTTCAAATGCAGTAGTTCTTGGGTGAATTTTGACACCAAGTCTGATCAGTTTTTGGTTTAATTTATACCTCCATCCCTTCAAGTCATCAGTTTGTGGTTGTCTTTGGGTGCAAGCTGCAGTGTCAACATTTAAGTCATTAAGTTAAAAACAGAAACAAGTAAGTAATCTATTTTGTGTTTTGACAACCCAATCTTAAAGCAATTCAAAACCTATGTCTCTTAGTGACCCTTTTTAAGGTCAGACTTCTCACCCTGACCTGCCACTGATATCCAATTTCCTTTGCGTTGGGGATATGGGGCTAAGGACCAGACACCTCCATTAGGAGACATGTGAGGTGCACAGGACCCTTCTCCTCCAGTCATTTCAAGTCCCCAGTGATACACTCATCACATGCCTCTGTCTTCCACAAATGAGCTATGATTGAGGTGATTGGAATTTCCAGAGGCTGTCACAATCGTTTTGATTGGGAAATAGACAGGAGATAATGGGAGAGACAGGCCTGTTATGAGAGCCCTGTCTGGGTTAAAATAATGCATCAGAGGGACGAGGTTAAAGACACCGCTTCCTTGTTAATAATTAATTGCTTTGCATGTGATGGATCCACTTCATCGCTCCGAGTCATCACTTGATAATTGCTTTACATTTAATTTGGCTTTAGAGACTCAAGCTGGGTAAATTGTGCTTAAAGTTAATATGAGTTCAGACTGTCTTCAATACTGGTAAAATAAGCTTCAATTATAATTATGTTGGTATGTTTTTTTTTAAACTAGCAGGGATGATTGTTTGTGTTTTTTTATAGTGGTTGGTAATATTATATCTTGAGATATTAACAAATTAGATACAAAACTGTTAATTTGGTAAACTGAATGTTATTGAATGTTATTGCTGAAGCAAAAAGTGTCAACGCTATGGATGAAAAGAAGTCACGCAGACGTACAAAAGTAAACATGGAGATCACTTTGTACTATCACTTTTTATTGACATACACTTCGACAATTTCTGTTATAGATAGACTGTCCCCTGAACACGACACGTTCAATATTAACAAACTGTAGATAAAACTAAATGATCACAACATCAAATTTGAAAAAAGAACACTGTACTTCAAATTAAATGTAGTTTATTTACTTTGAATCCAACTTTTTTCCCCTCTCTAACTATCTCTCTCTCTTTCTCAAAAACAAACACACAAACAGGCACATGCATGCCTCATGCACACACACACACACACACACACACACACACACACACACACACACACACAAACACACACGCACACACAAGCAAACACACACTCTCAATCACTTCATTGATGCAGACTGAGTCTGTCTCTGTCCGGTTCTGTGGTTAATATGCATAACGTTGTGGCAACAGCAATGTACTAAAAATAAAGATACAGAACACTGTATTAATCCCCAAGGGGCAATTCGTTTTTCCAGTCAATCCCATCCATGTCATAAACAAGTACAAGAAGAACGACAACAATCAGCATCAACATCAACATGCCAGTGACGGCAAGAGCATAGATCAACGATTTGTACTCAGTAGCCTAATGGTTGAAGGAATGAAATATTTGCACACCGATTAGTTTTTGTGCAGGAACATAATATTGCCAACCTGATTGCATAACTTTACTAGAAAGTACATGGTCAGGTTGAGTTCCTATTTCATCAGCTCTCTGGACCACAAGGTCTTTCGTTTGGACTCAAGTGATCTTAGAGCAGACATTAACAATGTTCACAAACTTATGTTGGACTTAAAAACACTAGATTTTAAGAAATCCACTGCATTCACGTTTTATTGCGTTGTCAAAGAAATGCAGAAAACGATAAATAACTTTTTGAATTTCTTTTATGGACAGCCAATCATCCTATGGCCTGACACAGAACTTCAGAGAGATAATGACTGCATCTCTAGATGACACAAGTCTGTGCTAGTGGATTGGACGTGAACATGTTGTCCCAGCAGACCAGCAGTGACACTTTGGAGAAGAATGTGCCTTTAATACGCCTGGAGGATGATGCTGACCTCAGGGTATGGACAGCTTCCTTTTTTAACAAGGTTTTTATTAATTTTCATTGCAAATACAATTCTCAACAGATTCAGATTTGTTGGATACAGGTGCAGCAAAATCATCTCAGGGTCAACTGGAATGTCCACAGACAAGATGAACATAGTTTTATTGATCTCCTTTTGTCACACTCCCAGACACAGTGCATAAATGTTCCTTTTAGCCTCATTGCATTTAAAACAAAGGTCAGGTGTCTTATTGTGCTATTCAATTTAATAGGAGTTGGGTATGTCTGCATCAGCAAATTATATTGTAGCTTTAAAGTTAACATTTAAAGTTTGTTGTTTTTTTCTGAAATGCTTCACAAGTTTTCTACTGATTGTTTTTTGAAATGTCCTCTTTTAAGTCCGCCCCCCCCATGTCTCAGATCTAACGATCAGTGTTTATTTAGAGCCAGATGCAAGCCAGTTATAGATTGATGAAATCAAACCGCTCTCATTGCAATTTTTTGTTAAAATGTCTTCTAAAGATGAGAGTGCAGGGATTTCTACTAATTGGTTTTGCATAGAAGAAACAAAGTTCCTCACTTGGAGATATTTAAAAAAATGTTTTCTTTTCATAAATTAGAGAGATTTCTTCAAAGGTCATTAGTATCCCTTCTTTCCAGAGGTCATCTACTATACTTATTCCTTCTTTTTTTTTGCCAATATCTGGAATTCTGCATCTAGCTTGCCTGGTTTAAATAAAACATTGCCCCACACTGGGCTGAATTGTGACAGAGTCCAATATGTTCGTATACACTTTTACCTCATACCATACATTAACCATTAACAGGAACTATAGGATGAGCAGTATGTGTTCTGAAGTACTTTAGCGTGGCTGAAATGTAGCGCTTCTTTACATGAATCTACTGCAGCCTTGGTATGGGGCCACCACTGAGAAGTCACACATACTCACTGGTGACCTCTATAGTAAACTCTTATCTGCACCAAAAGGGAATCAAACTTCAGTTTTTGCTGCTGTAGAGCCCCCCTTCATTGGGGAATTGGACTGCCCTCTTTGCCAAATCCAAAGCAGCCAGTGCTCAGCCTTGCATGCACACAGATAATGATCAAGTTAATTAGACCTGAGATTGAACGAACTGCAGCGGCAACTTAATCATTTGTAACTTGATTAGAAATACTATATTCTGAACCTCCAGAGACCTGATTTTTTTTTTTTTTTCAGAGAGCTTGAAATTAGGATGTACTTTGGAATTTAGGTTTTGAGTTAAGACATAATGTTTTCATAAACCCAAACTGTAAAATGATACTAAAGTCTTACACACAAGCTAAAGGTAAATCCTTTGTTGTATCTGACTGACAGTGAGGTGTAGATTACACATGTATCAGTGTTTTCTTTCTTATCCCCATAGGAAATCTATGAATTTGGAAGGAAATTGGGTCAAGGTAGCTTTGGAGTTGTTTATGAAGCCACTCACATTGAGACACAGACAAAATGGGCTATTAAGGAGGTTTGC
Source organism: Etheostoma cragini (assembly GCF_013103735.1). Taxonomy (NCBI): domain Eukaryota; kingdom Metazoa; phylum Chordata; class Actinopteri; order Perciformes; family Percidae; genus Etheostoma; species Etheostoma cragini. Next base: position 18,328,395 of record NC_048407.1, on the reverse strand, counting down.
AGACCAGCGGTGAGTGCATTTTGCATCCCTCTGGCAGGGCCTGTTTTTTTTTTAAATAACAAAAAGTTGCCCCAATAAGAATATTTAATGTTTGGGAACATACAAATGCCCACAACCATGCTGAAACTCCATCAGCTGTGATTTGACTTTCTGTGACTTCAGGCAGGAAGTTCGAAAGCCGAGATGCTGGAGCTCGAAATAAACATTCTCAAACAAGTGAATCATGCTCACATAATACATCTCCAGGAAGTCTACCACACGACTAAGGTGAGCATTGCTAAACTTTAAGTAACAAACTCAATGTCAGCCCAATTGAGAAAGTAGGATAGGTGTAATGCATGTGACATACCATAATATTTGATTACTCAGAAATATTTATAATAAGCACAGACAAATTGACTATTGTTTGTTGCATTTTCTCTGCTTGTTTCTAGATGACTTATTTGGTCACTGAGCTGTGCGTTGGAGGTGAATTGAAGCACCTGTTGCAGCGGAAAAAGTTCCTTACAGAGGACGAGACAAGGCACATCATCTGTAGCTTAGCCGATGCCGTTGTTTACCTGCACAAAAGAGGTAATGTCATCCTACAGATTGACATTTTGATAGTGTTACAAATCATTTTAACACTGGCTGACAATCTAGTCTTTGGTGACCTCCAGTGATTGGAGCCCTTGCCTAGATGCTCACTACACTGTGAAATCCCTGATAGGGGTGTTTACAGGTGTGTGACAACACCTGGATGTGGTTACTATTGCAACATACATGAAAGTTGGAACCAGAAGACAAGTGAACTAATGCTATTCAGCTTGTTGTCAAGTTACTCTATACTCTTACAGTTATTACACTGTAGTGTGGAACAACTAGTACTGGATGCCTGTGTTTTGAGAAAAACTGTGATTCAGTTAAGTAATAAAAGTATCACTGTGCTATTATTATACTGATCAATAATGTTTTGACATGGAAAGTCCCTCTCTGCTGGTTTTCCTCACCTCTATAGAAACTAATGATACAAATTAGAAAGTGCTGGCTTCAAGTTAAAACATAGTCCTTTGTCAAAAGACCAATCATTAGGCTTAAATTTGTTTGGGTTTTCTCAGATTATCAAATATTTGCTGTTCTTTGTCAGACTCAGGTGCTGTTTGTCACATGCTGTAAGTCTACAGAGCTATACTTAGACTCTGTTTGCCTTACTGTAGACTGTAGTTTTAAACTGTTATTCTAACACATCCTGGTCATAACATAGTACATTTTGCATGTACTAAAGTACATGTACATTCTACATGTTGCATTGTAATAGAAAAAAGTAATTATTGAAGCTGAAATTAGGAGTTAAACTGCCAGCAAGCAGTCTTAAAAACGGGTATCATTGACAGATATCTTACATGGATGAAGGAAAGAAAGAACATGTAGTGTTTGTTTTTTGCACACCAGTTGGTCTAACGTACCTTTCACACACCATCAACACTTGTGCGTTTTATAATTGGTTGCTTAAAACAGTGCAGTGAAAAAGGCCGGCCCTGGACAAATTGTATTTTTTCTCCTGCCTTCTCTTACTCCACCAAGTTTTGTTAACGAGGCCCTTCAACCTGGCCTACTGTAAGCAAAGTAAACAGATCACTGTTAGTGTGTGCATAGTTTTTTCTAGTCGTTATTGATGATTTACCTAGGAATCATTTTGGCATTTAATAGAGAAAATCCGCAACACAGCAACAGTGACAACTGCAGCATTGTGTGAAACTTCTCAGTGGTTTTGTCACTATAAACAACCCCTTTCACCCATTTGATTCATTGTTGATATAAGAAATCAATATAAATATTGATTACAACAACTAAGTGTTGTAAGAATCCATGTTAAACCTGGATCAAAGCATTACGTCTCTGTAAAGGTTTTCCTCCCCATATCTTACAGACATAGTGCACCGGGACTTGAAACTTGAGAACATTCTTGTGCAGAATGATCTTGATGAGGATGATAATGGCAGGATTAATATCAAGGTGAGATGGTGACAGAAATTGTGAAACTTTCCTTCACTCCTTTGCTTCTTATCCATTCTTTCATACTTAGTACAGACCTCTGATGTGAACTTTTTCTTTGACCACTAGCTCTTCTGTATTTAGTAAAGGCTGTAACTACTACCTTGTTATGAGAGACTTCCTCTGGTCTTCCTTTATAGAATATCTTTACACAGAGAGACTGTATCTTTAAACAAATTAACAGCTGAGCACAGCATGTTGTGTGCACTGACGATGAGCAGAAACCTGGTGTGTGATCTAAAACAAGTCTAGATCACAGCATAACTGACTCTGTTTCTCTTTCTTCTTTGTGTTACACACACATACAATAACACCCACATACTGTAATGTACATGCTCTGAGAAAGTGTTGCTGTGTGGCACTGCATTCATTTATTTAATTCCACAGGAGTTGTCCTTCTCTTCTGTATTTTCTTTGCTTTTTTAATAATGTCATACCCCTTTACAAATACAGTATGTGGACCCGCACAGCCTTAACAGCTATGATGCTTTTCATAAAAATTAAAACTGTTTGTGCTCAAGCTTTAACCTTGTTTTCCTGACTAAAGCACATTTAAAAAACACTTCAATGTAGGTTCTGTAATCACATTTAAATTGAGTTTATTTTCATCCCATGTTTCATGTGTGCCATTCTCTACCTAGGTGACAGACTTTGGATTATCGGTGAAGACAGGTGGTGTAGGAATTGAGAACATGATGACGGAGGCCTGTGGGACTCTTATCTATATGGGTATGGTGCCTATATGTCCTACAGCATGCTAGTAGACCACACAGATGACCACAGGGATAAAGTTCTAAGGTTAAATGAGTGCCATCTTCCACAGTATCTTTTTGGTTCTACCACTGGGAGGTGCCAATGTTGTAAATTAAATCACATAGTGGTTTTAAGTTTGTAAGTGTGATTGTAGTTTTTGCATGCAGAATGTATCAGGTATATGTTATATCTATACTTGTAAAGTATACTGTAAAAGTACCCTACACAGTTTTTAACCTATAGTGATGCTATGGAGCAATGTTTGTATTAGCAGGTCCCTATGCTGTTTGTATCTCAAGCTATACTAGCAATTGCACATTACTACAGAGTGTAGAGTGGGTAGTGCATGCAAGCTACAATGTGACATCCCTCGGTTTCATGCTATTCCACTCATAGACATCTGGTGGAGGTAAAGTGCCAAAGAATGTGGCAATATGAGAGACAGAAGACTGCTAGGCAATTGTAACATGGATATAAACAATTCAGGTTTCAAAGTTTTTAAAAGGAGTTGTATTTGTGAATGCCTTATGAGAACGTAAATACACGCAGCATGTTTGGTGAGAAACACTGAATCTGAAAATTTTCACTTTGCATGCTTTGCGACAGTTGTTGCATTTATCTACATAACAACCAACCAACAAAACAGTTCCGGCGTGGACCAGCTGTAAATCATGACTCATGTTCTTTTGGTGTGCATTGTGTCCTTGTGAGTATACTGATAAACATGATACAAATAATATGGGATTTGCTTAAAACATTGCTCCACAAGTTGTCAAAAACTAGTTTTTACCTAGTGGCCAGGAATCTTTCATATCTCACACAAATAAAAGTCATACATTTGTGCATGCATGTGAATTTTAGCACCTGAAATGATGAGTGGTCGTGGTTACAGCCAGTGGTGTGATGTGTGGAGCATAGGAGTCGTTATGTATATGTTGTAAGTAGACACACACATACTATATAAACACATACACCCATCCATCCATCCATCCATCCATCGTACATGTCATACGTACAATATGTACATACTATGAATACATGTGTCTGACCTGTGTCTCCTTTTAGGCTGTGTGGGGAGCCTCCGTTTGTGTCCAAAACAAAGGCAAACCTACTTAAGGAGATTATGAACGAAGAAGTAAAATTTACTCAACCCATCTGGGCCACAGTCAGTGATGCAGGTGACAGTTAATAATAAATGAATGAAAAATGTAATCCTGCAACAAAGGACAAATTGTTTGTGATATGGAGTGAATTTATCTTTTCATGGATAAGCAGCCCAGGATGTTGCATATATGCAGCTTTACTGTTTAGATTGTCAGTAACAAACTTACCGATTGGCTTGAGTCTGTCTCAACAGCAAAAAATCTATTGACTTGCCTGCTGAAGGCGGACCCTGCCTACCGTATGTCTGCTAATCAGCTACTAGAAAACCCCTGGATTACAGTAAGGCAATGATCGTTCCAGCTGTATTCATAAACTTTACCAAATAAGTCACACGAGGAGCTCTTATTGGGTGCTTTGTCCAACAGGGTGACACTAATGTGCCTGCTATGCCGTCCAATGTGCTGGAGATGATGCGCAACCACCTGGAACAGAAAGAGAGTAAGACGATGATGAAGATTGAATTTAATTCTTATAAATAAATTCAGGTCATTAGGAGAGAATTTGAATAAACAATATTGTGCAAGTGTATAAATATATATAATATATATCCAATATGATGGATGAAGTGTAGGCGAAAACAATTTCTCTCATCAGGATTGGCTTTGCAGTGCCCAGTTTCATTGGATATGTCAAACTTAACAAATAAGGTCAATTTAGTAAAATCTAAACAGTAACTGGTTGTATGAGGCTTTTAAGTATCATACAGTGAATAGTACTTAGGAAGGAGGAAGAGGGATGGAGAGAGGGATTAACTAAAGCCATGTGAGGTAACTTGATGTTGATGTTATTTAAAATCATCCACAACAGGAACACAGACCCTGGAGGACTTGTCCCTTACCTCTTCTGAGGGCACACTGGACCCAACCCCGCTCCCAAGGGTAGCTTCAACGGAATCGGTTAGCAACTGGAGGAGGGACACTGAGAGAGACAGCAGTTTTTGCCCACCCTCCACATCCACCAACACGGTACTGTATTTCTGTTTAGCACAGCTTTAAATTTTGACCTTACCTACTTATATGTGTTTTTTATTCAGGACTCTTAACTTTATGTGACTTCCAAATCATTTTAAAGATGTAAAGGGTCTTAAAAAACTGGTCCTGAATGTACCATAATAATCATATCATCTACATCATAAGAATATACATTGAAGAATAGTTAGTAACCTTAACATTCACCTTTTTAGATTTAGCAAAGGTACTTTATAGTTAGGTACTTTAAACTCCCAGCTGCACATGGGTTTACTTTGCAATGGGCAGTTATGAATATACAAAACCTTTTTGGGTGTGCTAATGTTGCAGGTTACTGTATTTAACAGTTTCTGATTTGTATATATTCATGTCAATGTGGTAATTATGATTGTCAATCTCATATTGTTTACGAGACAGGTTTAAAACAAAACAAATCAAAACTGAATTTTCCTTTAAAGTAAACTACAATTGTATAGGTCAGCCCTTAGCTACTCAATATGGTCATGGAATCCAGGTTTCCATCTGTCTTCTCTCCCTTTGGGTTATTCTTGTATCTTGGAATAAAGTGGTGGCGGTAATCTAAATTTAAAAACTACACATATCTACAGCTGTACTTTCTGGATTTTTAACACAAGCTTTCTTATTTACCTGCCATTGTGCTTTCACATTGCCATGCACGCACCACTAGATGGTGCCAGATTTACCTAATACAGAAGATGGCAATAAAGGTGTTGCGATGCAGCAGTTTTTAAAATGGATGTGATAGTTAATTCAGTTATGTAAGAAGAATATGAATCTTATCCCTGCAGTCTGATGCCAGTGGGAAACCCTCCACACAGCCAAGTGCAAAGCAGCGCAGGGTTCGGGACAAGAAGGACGTCAGTACAGGACAGAAACCAGCCTCTGAGCTCAGTAAGGCAGACGACCAGAGACCACCTACCTTCAGCAAAAGTAGGACTGGGCCCCGTAAACTCTAAGACCAGTACCTGTTTAGAATGAAAAGACTAAACTAAAAAAGGAGCCATGTCACTTATAAAAGAGTGAGAGAGAACCATATGAAGAGAACATACATAGTTAGGCAAAAGAAATTGAGCACACAAGAGAGAAAAAACACTACTTGGACCTTATTTTTCTTGTACACTTTATTTATTGTAATTATTTTTATTTTATGAAATTCTGTGTTTTAGCAGTTACGTGAATGAAACTGCTGTAGATGGTGCAACCCTCTATGGTGATTAACAGAACCTAAGCAGTCAGAGCAGTGTCAAATAAATGGGCCTCACATGCAGGTGTAAAAATATTATATTAAGTCTGAGAAAACTGCAGCTAAGGGTCCAGCCTCAGCAATGCCTCGTGCCAAAGGAAAGAGTTCTCTGGACAAATGCCAACTGTTTGAGAACGTCATGCTGCCCAAATACAGATACACATGTTAATAGTGGCCAGCAAACAGGGATTTAATGAGTTTTGTCAGATATTACTGGTGGCATCTGACTGAAGGCTTTTTATTATACAACAGGTACCTAGTTGAGTTAAGAGAGCTACACAGCTCATTCCTTAATAAAACTGTTATTTAGTAATTGACTTACTACCTAACAGCATACTTTGTCATTCTAAGTCATCTTTTTATTTATATACACTGTAAATGTATGCCTATAAAAATGATTAAAACTCTTATGTAAAAAGTAAATGTTAATTTATTACCTTGGAAAAAAATAATTATTAGCTCAAAGTCAACGGGTGTAATAATCTGGTATAATATTTTCAACATTATTAGTAGCTAGGGGCTATTTCAAATACATAAGGTATATGTCTATTATTATTACTATTATATTTATATTTAAATAAAACTTTAAATGTGCCAAATATCACAAAACACAGAACTGTTTCACAACATTTTTGACTATTTTATTTTTTGTTTTTTGTTTTATAATTACATCCTAGATTGCTGAGAATACTCATATAAAGAGTACAGGAAATGAGTTGGATATCATTTCCCAATGCCAAAGCATTAGCATTCTTTTTTTCTGTTCTGACCTCTCAATTCCAAAATGCCCTGTATGCAGTGACTGCACCCACTCAGTGTCAAAACAGAAAACCGTCACACAGACTGGTTACGCTCGGTCTGAATGCAGAGGATTGGGACTGAGGGCAGCCACGGGTCTAATCTCGTTTGGAGGCCATTGAAAGCAGTAGGAGCTACTTTGAGGGCACTGCCATTCAAGCACAGGTTTTTCCGCTGTAGAGAGAATAATCCCCAGCATAGATACAACATTAAAGTAGCCAAGCATAACACACAGAGGCTGAATTTCAAATCCACCCATTTGCATCTTGAAGTGAATGAGTGCCAACAATGTGGCTCCATGTTCATGCACAGCCTCTGTGCTTTAGTGTGTCAGTAAATGTAGTGTGCGTTTGTGGAAACAGTTTTCAAAAGGTTGTTCTACATTGCGGGGAATAGATAATTGTCTTAGAAGTGTGCACACAGTATGCTAACCTGTATCAAACTAAGTCCAGACATACTGATCACGGGTGATGTTTCTTAAGATAGTGAGAAGATATGCAACACTGTTTTTCACTCAAAATGATGAGAATGAGAAGGAATGGCATGTGAATCATCTTTGATTCAAGCTGGTTGCCAAAAGACTGCAACATTACTGCAACATAATTGACATATGGTCTGCCTTTGGTTTACTCAGACTGGTATAAACAGCAGATGGAGCTGTAGTAAATTGCTGAATTCCTTTCCTTGAGTTAATCTGAAAGGAGAGGGCTATCCCTAAAGCTTACTATCTAGTTTTGTGCATGAAGATGTGTAATTTAAATTGATTGCTTGAGTCACTGCCCATTAGAACTGTGATGTCCATGTAACATGTCACTAATTAATATGTTGTATGGTTATGTCTTCATGGTCCATTCAAACAAAATAAATGGTTAAGACATGCTTCTTTTTGGGTGATGTTTCATTCACAAAATGTAATTTTGAAAAACAAAAACAATGATTTGTCTTAGTTAAACTTATTTTCCCTTGAGACTACCACACTGGAGGTCTGTTTAGACAACCTTCTGTATGGATAATTTCTGTCAGAAGAGGAGATGGGATTTGAGCATATGGTCCTTATTTACTTGTGCCAGACGTTTGATTAATTATAGGGGAAACATGAAGACAAAAAAATCTCCAAACTGATTTGTGCAAGCAAAATATGGCCTCCCAGTAATTATAGGAGTGCTTGTTCATGACTCAGGGTGGAACACATTTAAAGAGACTTGAACACATTAAGAAAATCTGTGAAAATCTGTTTTTACATATATGATGAAAGTAAGTTTAGACATTGTTAAAATACTATCAGTTTGTATCGTTGCATTGTACTCCAGGAGCCTCCACTTTTACTTTTACTCCTTTGGCCAAAACAACAGAGAAAAGAGGTGGGAGGGGAGGGAGGACAGAATGAAAGAGGCTGTATGGTGGATAGGTTAGGGGCGTGAATTTTGGACAAAGCATGGAGGCAAAGGAAATTAGAAAATTCGGCGGGATGGAACAAGGGATGTGCGACCCCCCCCAATCCCTCCCTCCTTTTCCTCCAGCAGTGCTCCTGACAGATGGAAGTAAGGGTGGGTGGGTTGACGGGCTGGAGGGATTAAAACTCTGCAGCCCCATTTTGGAGCCTGACGAGTGTCACTCCTGCAAAGCTGGGGTGTGGAGAGGCACTTGTGGCGAGAGTCGCAGGGCGTGTAAAGTCGGTGCAGGCAGGCTAATGTCAAAAGAGGCAAGGATGCTTCCCTTGCTTCAACCCCCCTCTGCTCCATCCACCTTTAACCACTGAGGAGCGTGGAGGGAGTTGCTAGGAGAGGGGAGGGGGGTGTATCTCAATAACCTTAATAGAGCTTCCTTTAATTAATCAGCTCATCTGCAGAGGGCCGATACCTGCAGCTGAACCCCCACCCCTTCATCCTCATCCCAAACACAACATCCTCACACTGCTGCTGTGACATTGTGGTAATGAGGTAACACAGCTACAATGTCATGGAAATGTTGCAGAGACGTTATCTGTGGGAGCTCATCACACATGCTGATGTTCCTGATCCCCTTCCATGTTTACGTTGTGTGTGGAGGCGCGTGTGCATCTGTGTGCCCCCCCCCCAAAAAAAGGCAAACAATAACAGATACATATGGCCAAATGGTGGAAGGAAACCATGATGCCTCTATTTACACAGAAGAAAAGGGGGGGGGGGGGGACCCTGCCTCTAGTGAACATTTGAAACAGATGGCAATTTCAAAGCAAGCCTCATCAATCTTTGTTGACACTACCCATTTTTAAAACTATACTCTTATTTAGGATATTTGCAATTATAATACATATTGTAAGCTCATTTGAATATCAAATTAATTACCAAACACACTGGAGTGAATACCTCTTTTATAAGTCCTTGTTAAAAGTGAAAAGTTCTTGACTACGGTTGGATGGCGTGGTAATTTACAGTGATATCTAATCCCAAATTACTTCACATAAAAGGCATTACTATACATATTTTAATGGGGAGGTGGTTGTTTTCTAAGCAATTTTCTGCTAGAGTACATTTTTAATTTATTCATATTTAATTTATTGGTCTCTGCATACCCGCTCAGTTAAACTAATCAACACCATGTATGGGCCTCTTTAAGCCACATCCCTCCTTGGCAGGCAGACAGGCAGCCTCTGAATTAGGATAAGCTGGAGGATGCCACCTCTGTTCTCACAAATAACCTTTTATTCAGAGGGAAAAAAGGGGTGGGACATCAAAAATATGCCCACGCCTTGATGCAAAACATGTCAATTTCTGTGGATAGTAACCATTGTCACTGCTGCTGTCAGGAAATCGTCCTCTTTTCGTTACTTCCTGCCCTCGAACTCCTCTGTCCTTGAATTGGTATGTATGACAGAATGACTGGAGTTCTTATCACCTGACTGCGCAATACACTCCAAATAGCTATCGACCCAGTGACACACCTTGAGGAGCGATCTACACAACCTTACACATGGAAATTATTTCAATTAATTACCATTCCCCTTTGACAAGGCAGAGAGGATGGGGGGGAAATGGGTGGGAGGGGGGAAACAAAGGAGCCCAGACAACAGGAGCATTTCTCTGGTGTAATGTGCACCATGTGCAATGAGCAGCAGAAAGGTCATTTGACACATTTCTGCCAGAATTAATTCATTTATTTCAAGCACTTAATTTTGTAGTCACCTCATCGGTGCACGCCTTGGCAGTGGACTGAGAGGTTGCATTTCCACAAGTGGAGGCTTGTTTCCTACCCAACAGCTAGTGCTGACCACAGGTCTGTTGGAATGCCTGAAGAGCAGCGAGATGGTGAATTGGAGTGTGGGAGATCCAATCACCTCTTCTATCATAGGAAAATCACCTCCATCACCTTCAGCGTAATTGGAGCATTCATTACAGTTCAGTAAAAATGCAGGTTGCCATTAGATGGGCAATTTAAAAGTAGGCTTCTGGAGAATGAGAGACTTGAGGGGTCACGATACAGGGTCACAGTCAAGTAAATAATGGGAATTGGTCCCATGAGGCTTAGACAACCACAAAGCTTGTGGTCACGCTCCAAAATATAACTCAGCACAGGAGAGAGGCAGGAATTCAATCATCAGACAGGAAATAAAATGCCCCCTGTGCCCTCTCAACATCACAATAATTACAAATAGAAAGTCCGGTACAATTTACCATCTTATAATTACTCTAATCTGATTAGTTTAGAAAGGGTCGTGATGCATGTGTGACAACTGAAACTATTCCGTAATTTGTATGCTTCCATTAAAGATTTCAAAATTAGAAGCACTTACAGCTTGAAGATTGTACATTAAACTGTGTTTTGCACCCACCAAGATGCTATGTCCACATATACTGTATGTACCACGTATATCTGATTGAGAAGTTGATCATCAAATTTATCTCATGTTGAAGAGTAGTCTAACATGGTAACTTTAGTAGGGAGAATGTTGCCTTCAGCTGCCACTAGAGGCCTCAGTCTGGCTAAAAGTTGCACCACTTTGTTTTCATATGTACAGTTTTACTGTTTGGGGTTTTTGTTGTGTTTTTACGTTTCTCTTCAGGGAAACATTTTGCTGAAAGCAAAAGCAGAAACATTTGCTTGATCAAAGGAAGCATATTTAATGTGTTTAGGTTTGAAAACTGAGTTGTTACTTATGTTCTGAAGGTTATTTTACAAAACTTTAATTTCAACAATAGCTCATCGCCTCATGTGTACTTCACTAACCGCAAACATGCCTGAAGTCACTAGTAATAACATGATTTTAGATTCGCTTTTTAAAGGTTTAAACACTCGCAACAAATCCGCGTATTTCTTTCTTTGTGAAGCTCCCACTAATGATGTTTTTTGCAGGAGAAAATGCGTCTACATTAAATATGAATACACATTATGATGAAACAATTAGGTAACAGTCTTCTGTGTAGCCTGTTTAAGTATCTGGATGCTTAAAGAAAATGTAATGACATAAACAAAGCTGTGGAGTAGTACTCACAAATTGGCCTCATTTCTCAGTGGAAAATAATGTAATTAGAGAGTTTTGCACTGACAAAAACCCACACAGGCCCTTTCTTGTCAAGACTGAACGCTTACGATTCATGAAATAAGATAATAATCAATCATAAAAATGCTTCTATTGGAAGGGATGCCCAGAGGTTTAGGATAGGATGACACCCGGCCTCTGAGTCAGGGGCTCTCACAGAGCTTTCCTCCAGCCCTTTTACCACTCAGAAGGCAGATTGGACTTACTCACTCACTCTCAGCTACTCCGCATTATTGTCCATTATCACACTGTGGTCCATGTGTAAGGTGACAGTGGTGCTCTGGTGGAGAGGCGACAGGGGGACCTAGACTGCAATAACATATTATTAGCTTTTTTCACAGCTCCACTGGGCTGGATTTACACTGGATATCCAGAGACCTCCAAGGGCAGCCCACTGTCACTGCGGTAACCAACAGCACAGCAAATGCTAGACATATTCAGGTGTGTGAGGACTGAATAACCACACACACACACACACACACACACACACACACACACACACACACACACACACACACACACACAGCATGTGTATGTAATCAGGTACAGGCCTTTTCCAATTAGCCTGTGCTGTCATTCTTGTGCACTATTGTAGTACTGCATGTTCTGTAAACTGCCATCACTGTGGTGTGTCTGAGTAAAACATAGATAGATGGATAGATAGATAGATAGATAGATAGATAGATAGATAGATAGATAGATAGATAGATAGATAGATAGATTGATAGATCAGAGTGCTCTATGATGGTGGCCCATCTGCCGCTCCCTTTTAAATGGACGATGTTCTTGTCCTTGGTAATGTTAACAGTCCCCATTGTGACTGATGCTTCTTGTCCCAGCCCTGTTTATAAAACAGTCAGAACTTTGTTGAGGGACAATAACATCAGCCAGGCTCAATTATGGTGACATTTTGCTGACATGCAGATTGCCTCCCCTCAATCTTTTTTTATGTAAAATACTGATGTGCCAGTCACATATGGATGGATGAACTTTGGGAAAATCAATGGTATTGATGAATCATAGATCATACAAGTCAACAAGACTGACACCAAGACAGTGAATTCATTGCACACAGAAAATCAATATTACATTGTAATCATAATCAGACAAAGTGAGTTATGTATAATCAATTGCACAATTATGATAGAACTTGTCCTTTCATACAGACAATAAGTTTATTACAGCATGTGCTTGTGAAGATGTCCATGCATTGTTAATGGTACTGTATCCCTTTAGTTATTTATGGTGAACCTCATTATCTCAGGCAGCTTATTTAATGAGATGATCACAAAAAATCCAAATAAGTGTACCAATGACTCTTTGGAAACTTTGGAAGTTGTCCTGTAATATTTTGGAAAAAGATTTTTGGGAGGAGAGTAAAACAAGGCAGCTAAATCCAGCGATGGAAGAAGTATTTAGATCCTTTACTTAAGAATAAGCACTTATACCACACATTGAAAATAAAAGTAAAAGTCTAGCAGTGAAAATGTTACTTAAGTAAAAGTCTGTAAGTATCATAAGGAAACTGTACTTAAATTATTAAAAGTAAAAGGAGTCAATAAAGAAAAACTTTAGAAACTGGAAAAGATTAAACAGTTCTGTTTAATCGGCTAATCATTTCAGCTGTACTTGTAGGCTTTCATATTGTTGGTAGTTTAATTTACAAAAACTTTGTTATGTGTTCAAAACAAATCTTAATTTGTGAAGTCACTGGTAAGTAAAGCTGTCAGATTAATGTAGTAAAAAGTACAATATATCTCTCTAAAATGTAATGGAGTAAAAGTAGAAAGTTGCATGAAAAGAAAAGGCTCAAGTAAAGCATCTCAAACTTAAGTACAGTACTTGAGTAAATGTACTTTGTTACATTCCACCACTGGCTAAATCCAGTAAAACAATGGCAATTGATTGTCCTTCGCTGTGCCCTGAAATAAACGTTTTGCATGTTTTTTTTAATTTGCAGTTAATTTGCACAAACTGCTATAAGCTTAAAGTTTATCCAGATAAAGGACTTTTTGTCTTCTTATTCAAGTAACTAATTAATTAAAAAACAAATTAATTTAAATGTTAAAGATTCATGTGAACAGATGCAACATATTCATAAAACCATTAACTTCTGTCATTTACAGCACATTGAACCAAATCTGCTTTTCTTCTTCCAGACTAACATACTGTTTTAAAAGTTGAAATAAATCCAAGTTCAGTCACAAGCAAAAGTGCCACAGTATAACAAACGAGCAGAAATGGATGTGTGTGTGATAGCACAAGTAACCGTACACTGAGCAGAATAACACTAACACACTTTTTTTTTTAGTGCAAAGAAATGACCAAGCAAAAGGTGGCAGACAGAGGTAAGCACAGATGATGACGTTTAGATTTTGAATCTTAAATCAGAATCTGAAAAGGTTTTAAGTAAACTTATGTTATATTTGCAATTTGCCTTGGTGAAAGGTGCATACATAAACAAACAAACAAACATCTTTAACATTAATGTAAAATAAACAATAAATACAGAAAGAAGTTGTGATGAGGATAAACGGCATAAGTTGAATATACTTGAAACATTTGTGTCCAAAGTTAAATTTGACATTAGTGGATGATGAAACATAAGCAGTTTGGTTTAACATTGACATGTCCTGTCAGGCACAAGGACTTAACGATTGGTGGCACAATCGAGTGTTGAAGAGCAAAGACAAACAGATTAAACTTGTCTATTCAGACAGGGAAATCTGTGTTTTATATTTTCTCTGTATGTCATATTAAATGAGTCATGGAGGAATTATTGTTGAGCAGACACAGGAAAGGGGAGCCGAGGGAAGCCACGGATTGGAAAATGTGAGCTGACATACTGTAAAGCAGCAAATCAAGATAATATATCTGGTTGGTGGAAAGATATCTACACACATGTCTAATAACTTCCGTTCACATGACGACCTCCTATAAATAGGCTTATACACCCCAGACATAAACTGCAATCTGCCACATTATCTTTTCTTATACCCTTGTAAAAAATAAAAATAAAAAATAGGGAATAAGAATCACATTTTTATTAATTTAACATGTTGGAACAAAGCTTGCTTGTTTGTAGCATTGAACAAAATCTAAACTGTTTGGTTTCAATGAAAACTCCACAGGGTTCTGTAACTGTATTACGAATTGCATTACTTCTTAATGTTGCAGAGCCCCGATGCACTTTAATATAACAATTTGTAAGATAATGTAATCTGAGTCCAACATTCTGTCTTGGGAAGACATGTTGCATGCCGAATGTTGTAGAAGAAGAACAGAATCAATTCAGGGAGACTATTCTGCTGGTGAGCAGGCTGTTTTGAAGTTGAGGGTCAAACCCTGTGTTTATCTCTTGTTTTACAATGTGGAACTGTTGAATAGGCCATTTCAAGCCATCTGCGTCTCTTTGCTCCTCAAACTTAGTTCAGGAGCAAAGCCCTGTAGCCAGCAAAACTCTTGGCCGGAAGGCTCACACATTTTGACAGAGGAAGTAAATGAGCACAAAACTACCCTCTTTCCATTTCCAACGTGTGTACTTACATTTTCAGCCTACTTCTGTTGCATATTTTCTCTTTACATTCAATTACAATGTTTAATCAAGTTCAAAGTCTGAGATGCTTATCGTGAATCATGGCCTCCAAACTATCATTGTTGCTTCATACCACTTGGGGTAAGCTTTAAAAAATATTTTTTCTGGGATTCGGGTGACCTGAGCCTTTAAACCTAACCTTCTTAACCTTACATGCAGTTGTTATACTTCACTGTCAGCTCACGCAAAACTGTGTGTTTAGTAATAGCAGCTTCCTGTATAAAGCACATCTGCTCCCCGACTCAAACTCAACAACGCCTGACAAAGCTTGAGGCTTAGGTCTGGTTCAGTTAATTTTAAATGTAATTTATTAAGAAATGCTTCTCTCATTCTCTCTGATATGTGCTATATGTTGCAATTCAATATTCAAATACCCAGTGGCAAGAGGGAGGGACAGAAGAGTGTAGCCAATGCAATGCATTTGCCTGGCAAGTTAACAGTCAGTAATGGATGAAATAAATGAAAAATACTGTATTGCTTCAGGTCTCAAATGTGGCAGCACCAGTAAAGTTTAGTCATGATGGGTTTTAGAAATACAGGTATTAGATTAGATACATTTTTCAAAATTGTCAAATTTATTTGCATGCATTCAAAAACATGAAAGGGATTTATGGAAACTTTTATCTTTCCAGTCTAACATTGCAACATTAAATTTAATATACTTTTTGAAACGCACAAAGGAGTTTTAGTGATATTCATAAGCAGATTCCTAAGACCACAATGTACATGTGCACAATTATACCGTAATCGTATATTCTCACTCCCTCCCTCCTTCTTTTTTGCACACATAAACACAAACATGAGTATTTATGCAACTAAAAAGATATTGATATATCTTCAACTATCAATATAATCATCATAACAAGTTCTCTCTCTCTCTCTCTCTCTCTCTCTCTCTCTTTCTCTCCTGCCATAATTAACGTTTATCTTCATTATTTCCACTTAACTTCTGACAGTTTAAAGGCCACAGATTGTTTACTTTTCCCTTGAATGTTCAGTGTGTAACGTATTGTTAGAGATGAGCTCCTTTTAGATTAAAGGTGTGTAAGGTTGAAGACCTGCACCTTAACTTGTTAGAGTCAGACACCTCTTTGCCCTTCACTCTGTTGTCTTTCATTCCCTGGCTTTTGTTGATTAACCATAATGAGGTGACTTACTAACACCTTCCTTTAGTGAGTTTCTACAGATAAAAAAGTCCATCCAGGCAGCCGTCATAGTAGGTCAGAAAAAATCAGATGGAGGGGCTTTCTTGTGTCTGGCAGCCGACACTTTCAAATGTTAATGGAGAGGGGCGAACAAAGTTGAAGTGGATCTGAAAATGGTAATTGTCCCTAATTCATGTAAATAGGTTTCTTAATGGGGGAATTAAGCATTTTAAATATGCAATTGGAGGCAATCAGTCCTTTCATTTGGTGGGGTGGCACAGGTGTAGTGGATTGAAATTCATCTTTCACACAGGGTGGCTCATTTGTCATTTGGCTGTGTTCAGGCATGGATGACAGGGACTGCAGGTGAGGTCCTTCTGCACTGTTATGTACAGATACGAAACACATTCCAAAACCTTTAATTGTGTTCTTCTTGTTGACCGTATGAACATAGCGGAAAAAGCAATTAACTCTAATCAATACTGGTAAAAACAGCCGATGCAAAGATATAATTTATTCTCACCACTATACTATATATATATATATAAATACAGCAATATTAGTAGTGCCATTTCTGAATAGAAAAAAATATGTAGCACACAACACAACAAAGGAAGGGGACCTACCTACCTACATATCACAGACAGAGGAGCAGTAGAGTAGACAGCTCTGACTTATTATTCTGATCATCTCAAACAGACAATAAACCAGGAGGTCATGTTTCAGCATGTAATAACATGGTGTAGCAGCAGGGCCAGAGACAGAGGGAAACTCACAGGCACCGCAAATGGGCTATGAATCAAATGGACAATGTATTGTCTCAAAAAATGACTTATTAGTCAATACAAAGGGGGATACTATGTCTTTGAGGTGTAAATAGCCATGGCTGTGCAGAGAAGAGGGGGCGGCCCTGGTTAATGAACGAGACAAGAAAAAACCTTGTATAAAAGGACAAACTAGATCACAAGATTTCAACCCCATTAGCTGCTACTCACAGGGAATGATAATAATGATAAAGGGTTGTAGGGCCTTTTGATTTCGGAGTAGCAAACTGTGTTGTCTTGAGAAAAAATCTTTTCCTGGAGGAGAATCAAAGAGCAGTTCATTTTCACACTGACCTTCAGGGCTCAAGGCGGCCAGACAAGGGCACAAACAGATTGAGAATTAATTGGTGCAATTAACATTTTGTGATTATAAGGACTTCAGATCAATACCCTATGCAAATAGCAGTATTGATGTGCAGCAGAAACCTTGTTAATTGTGTTTGGCGAACAAACAGGTCCCTGTGCTACTATTCCATAATGGAACAGGAGGCACGGACAGGTTCAAACTGCTGACCACTTTGGATGCATGAGGACATGCAGCAGTTTCTCTCTCCCCCGTCCTACCAGTCCACCCCTTCACCCTCCACTCTGCTCAAGACTTTTAAGAAAAGTTGCAGAGTTTGATGATCTCCGTTGCTTTTAAGTTGGCCCTTTTAGAGGCTCTCTGGAGAGGCTCTTAAAGGCTGGATGATGATCCTTCAGTGTTTCTCTGATCACCAAGCTCATGTCAGGTGGCAGCAGATTACACAAATGGTCTTCTGCCTCCTTTCTTTTACAGTTTTTAACAGTGGGAATGGGCATGTAAAGAAGAATTGAAACATTCTGTGCCGACAGCCATTGAAATGAATTAGTTTCAGCTTTATTGCCACGGACTGGATTTTCCACTCTCGTTATTAAACTGTGTTAAAAATGCACTTTCATTTCAGATAAGTACCAGTAATCCTGTTTGCGGACCACAGCAGATGAAGTTAAATATAATTTAAGCAGAAATGGAAATGCGTGGAACAATGTAATCACTGAAAGTGAGATTGAAGTGATGCTATTCTTATCATTATTATTATTTTCATTACTGTTGGGGTGGAAAGAAACAGCAATGGCAGCAGCCACAGCAAGCAGAAGGTGAGAAAAGAGGGAAAAAACAAACCCATCCAATAACTATCAGAGCCAATAAATTCCTGCTCACTACTGCCCATCTCACTTTTCCTTTCAGTGACTATTAGGTTGCAGATTGTAGCAGGGCTTACATCGCCTTGAAGAAACACATAGAGCTGGCAAGGTACAAAAGGCATACTGTTAATTAGCTGAGTTTACAGGCCGAAGGAACAGTTAGCAGGGTCTTTTATGTGCTGTACTGCAGGGGCTGTGGTGTTGGTGTAATGAGTAGTTTCTTAATATCTGCATATCTGTCTTTAGCAGTGTTGCGTCACATCGGATGTTGCAGAAAATACTTTTTTATTTTAGTTTTTTTATCCTCTATTCAGTTAATAAATGGATTTTATACCAAATTGAAATGATTGATATTAAAATAACTCTATACCTCATTTCACAATCAGAGAAAATGTGATTTTCAAGAGTAGCATTACAGGTTATAAAAAAATATAACAATTGAAATCTTATTTGCCATTCGTTAGCGTGCTAATTACAGCTAATTCTTTACAATTTTGGGCTGTGCTCCTTTAAGCATTAGCCTTAATCTCCCTGGTGAGGAAGTTGGTGTAGTAAACAGAAAGCACTAAAGGGAGAGTGGACATGGAATTAAACCATCATACTTAACAAACACCACCACTTACTGGGCTGTTTGATGATGACTGGAATATAAATACTTTTCTGTTGAGTTTGTTTGTGTAGTGTGACCCCATTATAGTGAATGTAATGAAACAAATACTGTGATGGTTTCCAGCTTGAGGCTTAGGTGCCTAAAGAGGGAAAAAAAATAAAGATTCATATCTTTATGCAAAACATAGTGCTGTATGTGTAAAATGTTTAGTTGGGTTCTAAAAGACACAGGAATATCCAAAAGAAACACATTTTCTTTGTATTGGAAATCATTGTGTAATTAATATGGATACCAGACTCATTTCTATGGGGGCATAGAGCAACCTTTTGGTCATGCGGTTTTCCAGAATCCATTCATACGTTTAGGTAGTTGGTGCATGATGAACTTCCTCTTTCACTGGATCAATTAATGTCGACGGTCAAGAATGTAAAAGTCAAGATTTAATAGAACTGCAAACACATGAGAATGAAGATCAATCCACAAGTAAACATCAATGTAAGAGGACTGAGGTTCCTCTGGAAGCCGGTTTAAAGTAAACATTGCTGGGAGGATGAAGATGATTGTGGCGATGATGACACTGATTCTATCTGTTATTGCACCTGTTGTCAAATTGATTGCATCTCTGCGGTAGAACAGAGGAGACCAAACCTTCTACCTAAGCCATCAACATATAAGAGACACATAATGAGGACACTTTAACTATTTCTTAGGCACTGTTAAAGTGACAAAAATAAGGCAGATAGTAAATCATAAATGAAATGCCCATCTACGGTCGGGCTGTGGAGAGCAGGTGAAAAATACACAATTTTTTTGCATTTTTAGGCGTTGGTTCAAGAAGACCTTGTCAAGATTGATGCCTCTCCCGTAGCTATGGTTAATAGTAAGGGAACACTCCTGAAATTAGAATCCACTTCTTACTAAATGCACCACCTGTGAAGCGAGGACATCTGAGAGAAAAAATGGAAGGTACATGTCATTTCTATAGGTTTCTGAGACACAGTGAAAGGAGAACAGCCAATCTGTGAGATTTAATGGATATGTCAAGAATTGCTAAATCATAGGTGTCCAAGGCAGAAAGACAACTATCCCAAACATAATGTCATTCTGGAGACAGGAAAGATGCAAAAATCAGGAAAGAAGAGAGGAGGAAATGACACGGGTGGATAAAGTATTGCATTTAAATTTAGCAAAAATTAGAAAAATATTAACTGTTTTGCTGCGTACTGTTCTTGATTATTACCTATTTGGCATCTCTGTCCGTGTGCATTATGGAAATTAAGTAATGCTACTTTGCTTAACAATAACACACTGACTTTGAATCCTCTTACTTAAGGTTTGATTGCTTCTTGACGGTGGTTTTAAATGAATTGTGTTGAGGAGTGATAAAGAGCTTATTGCTAGGAATAAAAGCCCAGAGCAATGAAGAAAAGCTACACATGGAGTGGCTAGGCGATACAGGCTATTACGGTGAGGGAATGGTGTCCTTGACTGCCAGGACGGCTTAGAATTTTATTTCATCTTGTTTTGCTGGCTGCTGACAATGATGCGTGACTCTGGCACCGGAGAAAGAGGGCAAGCATGAGAGCCATTTTAGATCTCATTTACATATAGTGTGTCTATAGCAGCATGAAAATAATCATGTTTGAATGTGTGTGCATGTACATATGAGGATGCAATGTTCAGGAGACATGAATACAGTATGAGTACATGCAGGTGTATTTTTGCATTCCCGCATTAAAAAAATAAGCTTTTTTGGGAATTTTTTAACAGAGTGGTATTTTAGGGAAAGTTATGCTTATCATTCTCCTTGTGTTGCATGTGTTTGTGAAAACACACTCGCTCTGACCTCCATTGCTCACATGCACTGAAGCCCCCAAACCTCATGTAAATTCGGACAATGGAGGACTCGGGGACTCTGGGAATTGTTGTTTATCAGTGCAGTGAAACGAACGGTTGAGCTGTAATGGCCCTCCAGTGGGTTCAGTATGTAAACTTCTCCGTGCAGCAGCATTAGTTTGAGGCCTCCCCTCTGAGCTGCACATCTCTGTGTTATTTTGGTTGGCTGCTTCATTTGGGTGGGAGCAGTTCATTTGGAGGTTATCACTACTTGTCAAGGTGATTCAGTGCTTTTGTTGCATAAAGTGGCTCAAATGAGGTAGCAACATTTTCAAGAAAACCTCATCTTTGCTGTTTTATTTCTGCCTGTAAAATATCCTCAGAGTATGTTCACCCTCAAAAGTTGTAACTTTAATTAAGATATTCTTATAAAACCAGTACAGTGGCTATTCAAAGTGTGCATAATTGGAGCATGCTGATTCCTTAGCCACTGGTATCGCTGCTTGCAGCTTTCTCTTCTTCTCATCCAAACAACTTTACATTCAACACTGTACATCCTTGAGCCTGAGTCCTGAGCAATACACTTGCCATGATCATGCTGCTGAATAATACGCGTCATTTGCTAACAGCCAGGTATTTTGGACACAAAAGCCTTCATTACGAAGTTACATCACTAAGCTTGAAATGTTTGTGTTTGCCACAATGTAACATCTCTTTTTTCATCTTAAAAAACTTGCACTTTACACTGAGCTTCCTTTGTTTCCAGTTGATATGTTTTAAAACAGGAATCCTTCAAAAGGGTTCTAAAGCACTTAATAGTTACATTTACAGAGTATGATATTGTGCAAATAATAAAGCTAAATCTAAAACATCCCAGTAAAAAAAGTCAGCCTCCATACCATATGATGACCCTCATAGAAGACAGGTTAGGTTAGCGCTAAAGTAGGATTAATTGGTTTTAAATATGTATTTTTCTACTTAACTACTTCACATATGGAGGCATATGTGTAGTTATGTATGAAAATGACCTTCCAAGTAAACTTACGAAAGTCACTTAAAATAAATAGGTTGACTTTAAGTTTCCCAGAGGACACAAACACTGGTCTACAGGATGAAAGTTGTACATACACAGCAGTGAACGGTTGTCTCGCTGACACCAAATGTCTCTGCCACAACCTTTTATTCTAAACAGGTGGCCAACTTGTACAATGCTACCTCTATCCATTTAGCCAAAGACCTTAGCTTCTAACCTCTTTGATTTAGCAAGCCGGTGTGCAATCTACAAACAGGCATTACATTAACTTACTATGCGTTGCGTAGTGTAGTTTATTTGCTATGAGCCAGTTGATGGAAACACTTCTAATTCACATTTTGTTTTTTATTTTTGCGACATTTTAAAAGTTTGCTTAAAATTGGCTTGACAATTAGATGGAAACATGACTGCAGTTATATGTTTGAATTCTTTTATGTCAACTTTTAGCTAAGAGTGCACTGCAACCAGTGATTTAAAAGTAATGTACTGAAGAAGTCTTTATAATCAAATTGTTTCAAATTGTTAATTAACTGGTTCCACTTAAGCTGAAAAATAAAAAAAAACACTATGTGGAAAACCAGACAGAAAATCTTACAGAAGAACATAGTTTATTCTAAGCAACAAATTCCAAGCGCCGACTTCTTGACTTTGTGAGTCAGGCATGCCAAAAGCTGTTACTCCTTAAGTAAAGTATATGTCCAGTAATTATCTCATGTGATGCTGCGTGTTTTCAGGCATACAGAAAATAATGATCGTGTGCCACAAAGTGCTTGAAAAATTGCAGGGGTGAAACCTCACCCTGTGATAGGTTTAGGCATTTCAGACATCCTTTTCCAAAGAGATTTGGTCAGAGCTTTTCCTCTACTTAAACACAGAAACACTGAGGATCAATTTGTGGGATTAGTGGACAGTGCTGAGATAAAGTTGGTGCTGAAGAGGCCCACATGACTATCGTCCCCCCAGTGTCCTGCTAAAGTCCTCTTAGCTTCATTCCTGGCCACAGACTAAGCCCATCCAAACCCCAAATGCAATCACAACCCCAGCTCAGTCAGACCCCTCAGAATCATCATTTCAACAACACCAGCCTAAATTGCAGCTCTGTCCCCGATCTCCAGCCCTCCCTGCCTCGTCTCCTCCCAGAACTTTATTTAATGAGTGAAGTTTTTTGGTGGGTGTTGCGGGTCTTACGCCAGGCCTGGGGAAACAGAGGAGGAGCTTTCAAAAACCATTGGCAAACAAATGGGATTTAACACACAAGAGGCTCTGATGGCCTATTAATTCTGCTTTGGCTGGCATCCAGAATGAGCCCAGCTTCTCTCCTAATTGGAGAGAGGCTAATTTCTATCAGAGGTATCAGGAGACTTTTTTCTCTGTGCAGGATGCATCCACATAACTTTAATGGATTCATTTAAGGGCTATGGCACGCAGACATTGATTAGATTGCCGCTGAGGCCCTTCTGCTGGTTGCTTGACATAGGCAGCAAATGAAATGTGACCTCTGGTAAAAGGCCTGAACCAGCCAGCCCCACTCCAATCCATTAGCTCAGAATCTTTCCCAATACCATTTAATTAATGAAGTGATTTGAATAAGGGGGAACATTTACCAATCCTTTAAACTGGAAAACAGTGGGCATATAAAGTAACAGAAACCACAAGAGCAACAAGAATCGCAACATCCCCAGTCTTAAAAAACCCTGACACAAAATAAAAGCTGGGTTGCAGAGTAATTTTTTGTGATGATTCCGGCCCTGAGACAATATGACCCAACCACAAACCACATACAGATTTGAGGTAATTAGTTGGTTATGGAAAATTACCTCTCTTTGGCTGGATTGCTTAAATATTTGTCGGGCGGAGTTAATCAGGGAAATGTAAAACAGAGGAGAGGAAAATATTTTCCATTTTTGTCTGTAGAAAGAATTTACCACTGTGTTTGTCTTGGCCGTGTAGCTGTGATCTACCCTCTTCAGCACCACTTTAAATCGGATTTCTGGAATTCACATTTTGTACAGTCATTCCCTTATAACTAGGATCCCTTTCAATATGCAAGCTCTTTTTTCAGACAATTGGAAAAGGAGCTGTAGCACAATAGTTCTCCTCAATGTCAAAAGAAAGACAAGCACCAGATCTCTGTTGGTGCATATGTTACATTACTTATGTTTCTAATTGAATTCATTTATTTATCTTCAATTAATAATTTATGATGCAACGCACAGTGATATGCAAATGAACAATTTAAATTTAATGAGTTTTTAATGACCAAACAAATAATTAGTTGAGACCGGTGTGGTGTGCATGTAATTTAAGGAGGAATGAATTTGAGAGCTTTGTTCAATGTTTGAGTACAGACAGGCTAATTTACTTATAGAGCAGCTTAATGCAGCAAGAGAACTACGTGGTTCATACAAAAGCATTGGAAAGTCATTACCTCAAGGTCATTAGGAAGTTTTCAAAAGGCCAGTCGTGGACATGTAATGCTAAAGAAGTAAAGCGAGCCATTATATTCCACACATAGCACATAGCAAAAAAGAGGCACATGCACTGAATATAACTCAAACTCTGACAAAGGAAAAATCCAATATGGATATCTTAAATAGTCTAACTATTCCCATTGGTGGGGGTGGGGGGAAGAAGGCAGAGGGCTACATGCCACTGGAGCCAAATGGCATTTGATAATGGCTTTTTTCAGCAAACCCAAAAGACATTGTTAAGATTTACATTTTCAAATATATGCTGACCTTTTTCCCTCTTCTCCTCCGTCCGCTTGTCATCAGCACTGTAATTGAATCAATATATTTCTTGATCAGCCCAGAGATTGAATAAGGTTACAGGAAGCCATGTGTGGCCATTAAAAATCATTATTCTACTCAAATTGAGCAGAGATGGCATAGACCATTCAGGGTTCAAAATGAAATTATATTAGAGTCTATTACACTTTACAATTATAGAGACGTTCCAATATTACAACGTGAAATGAAGTTGTAATAAAAAGCCCAGGGGTGTATTACTAAGAAATGGCCCAACTATTTTTTTTTTCACTTTCACATTGTTATTGAATTGATAAAGAGAACTTGGTGACATTACATTCACTCATAAGTGACCTTATTCATGAAAAATAGAAGAGCCTGTTTTAGTTGCTCCATTTTCTTACTTTAACTTTGCTGTGAAGCTGTTTTTCCCGTGCGAGACTTTGAGTCAGTAACAGTGTACACATTTACATTTCCTCACACACACTTTCAGGACAAGTGGTACTAATGAAGCCACTAAAGCAGTTACTGCTTTAATTGACTTAAAGCATACACTTATTTTAATTATTCATTTATTTTCTGGGGTATGGGATTTTGCTTTATGCACACGTCTGAGCAGCAAAAGCGGCTAATTAAATTGCCCAATTGAGTTGTGCAATTGGAAGACAAAGTTTCAATCCTGTTAATCCAATACTTCAGAAAAAAAGTGGAAAATTAAATTAAACCACACTATTAAATAATACTTCTTAGTCTAAATCTCTTGCAAATTATGTCTAACTATCAAATTAGATAAAACTCCAATTTTAATTGGCTTACTCATTGAAATGAATAACACTTATCAGCAATCAACTTATCAACGCCGCATGAAATAAGAATGAGCAGGACAAGAAAAAAAAGCGTTCCTTCCGGCTTTACAGTCATTCTTAAGGTCTAGTTTTCTATAGTTTACACATTCAAAGATCAGGCTCAGTGTATCTCAAATTAGACACTTATATGGCTTAACACTTACAAAGTGGTGACCTGTGATTTGTCTGTGCAGTCACGTCCATCTTGTAATGCTGTGGAAGAGGTTCATTTTCTTCAGTTGTTATACTTCTGTTTCACTTAAGGCACAGCCCCTCTGGCCAATTAGCCGTGATGGTCACAATGTCTGCAGAGCTCTAACAGTGTGCTCCTTAAAGCCTGTCAAATGACAGTGAGCGGGGAAACCCAGTCGCCTGGAAACGACGCCGGCTCCCACAGCCATCATCATCATCGCTGAATGTAAATAGCCTTTCATCTCAGGTGGAACAGAGCCATTGAGCGTGCACATCTCTGCTGTCCTGTTTAAACTCTGCATACAGAGGGATGAACTGTAATGAAAGGACCATTTACATCATCTATTCCACCTCCACCTCTCCAGATCTTTTGAATATAAAACCTCAGAGCGGAACGTTTATGAAACACATAATGACAATCTAAATCAGTGGGCGGCTTCAATCTACAAGGATTAGTGGGCTCGATGTAGTTCAACACGTGAAGGCAAACTTGTCGACTTATTTCTGTAAGAGCTTCAGAAGTCCTCCCTGAGCGAGTAAGGGAGGGGGGACACTCCACTATGGCACAGATCTCTAGCAGCAAATTAGGGACTGTGCTATCTGTTCAGTATGGAAAAAAGAGGCCGTGAGATACTTGGCCTGTCACATTTTTCAGGTAGAGGAAAATAACTGTGTGGTGGATTTTTACTTTAATGATATGCCCAGAACATTACTGCCTCAACACAGCAAGGTATCTCTGCAGACAGGGAGTGATATGACTGTGTACACTGGTGTGTTTAAAACAGACAACACTGTTCATTAGAGGTCTGAGAGAGAGTGAGTTTTCTGTCATTTGCTCACACTCAGCAGTTACAAAACTAAAGTCATCACGAGATCAAAGTAATAACCCAGGTCATGCAGAGTGCTGGAGCCTTTTGTGAAGATAAGTAAAATAAATAAATAAAATAAAATAAAGTAATTATAGAGATTAAAGAAGACTGTAAAACTGAATCACTTGCTGTCACATCTCATTTGGGGATGGGAAATTTGGCTCATACTCCCCACAGTGCCCCACGTAGGACCTATTTAGATCAAAAGAAGTCTGGTTAATGAACATGTTTCTGAGCATGGACATAATCAACGATCAACGTAATCAACAATCAAAGTGTTCAACGTTCAATTTCTTTCAGCAGAGTTCATGATTAGCAGTTGGTCAGAGCCCTTGATTTCAGGAAGGTAGTGGATAGTTTTGATCTGTGCTACTAGCAACAGCGTGGAGGAAGGGTGGGGGTGGTTCGCGATCACCGAAGACATGCATCATGTGGATGCGCCACGTTTTTGTCATTACTTAAAATTCCTCATGGGAGCGCCACAAACTACACTCACCGGCCACTTTATTAGGTACACCTGTCCAACTGCTCGTTAACACTTAATTTCTAAGCGGCCAATCACATG
>NC_048407.1:18263281-18301367 GCF_013103735.1 Etheostoma cragini | reverse complement strand
AGTTCTGAAGGCAAAAGGGGGTCCAACCCGTTACTAGCATGGGGTACCTAATAAAGTGGCCGGTGAGTGTATGTCCTACAGCTAATTTCATAAATAGGTACTTGTCACAAAAACTTGTCATGCTTTTCCAGCAACCTGTTTTAATGGACATTTTTTTTAATTCAAGAAGAAAAAATCCAAAATGCTGGAAATTTGAAAGAAAAACAAAGCAAAAACGTTTTTTCCTCTCGGCTGAGTTGGAAAAGTTGACATAGACCTACATGAAGTATGTGACTTAAACATCCACTGAAACTTTTGCTCTACTGGAGAGACAAAAAAACTGAGGCAGATAAAAAATCAAACATCAAAGTGTCATATTATGCTCCTTTTCAGGTTCATAATTGTATTTTGAGGCGGCACCGGAATAAGTTTACATGTTTTTGTTGTAATGCAATTTGCTGCAGCTCCTCTTTTCACCCTGTGTGTTGAGCTCTCTGTTTTAGCTACAGAGTGAAGTATCTCATTTCTAGTCATCTTTGCTGGGAGTTGCACATGTGCAGTACCTAGGTAAGCACTGTTAGCCAGTCAGAAGTACACTGGCCCTCATTTATCAACCTATCATAGAAACCAGCCAAGATGTGAGCACGGAAATGCTCTTACGACAGGCTTCACGTGGGATTCATGAAACGTTCGTATCACACCAATCAGAGCGTAAGAATGGTCGTACATTGATAAATGCAGGATCTGGAAACAATCATAATTTAAATATCATGGTCCAAAATATTCCTGGTTTTGAGGCCTCTCCCTTACTATTAACGGCATGGCCATACGTAGTACGGTTAAGAACTCTTCAGAGATGGAGATTGAAACCCTGACATCTCAGTTTAATTTGCAGTAACGTGTGTCCTATTTGGCAACCTAAAAACTGGTATTAGGCTGTAGGAAGAATGTGGAATGGAAAGAAATCACTGATGCGGTCAACAGTGTTGCCATATTAAATTGGAATCCAGATGAAGTTTATTTAATTTATACATTCTTAACATGTGTATACTCCTATTAGTAACATAGACTTCTATTCCATCACTTAGACCTACATGTAGGTATACCTATAATTAAATATGCACACAGGAATGAAATTAATGCACAGTTTTATTTATTTTTTACTCTGTTTTCTTTGTGAGTCAGAGCCATGCAACAGCTGTGAGGGAGAGCGCATGTTGTCCCCCCCGCCCCCCGTGCTGGACCACCACCCTGAGCCTGTCTCCTGACAGCAGAGGGGCCGGAAAAACAAGCTGAAATATGTCGGTCAATGGCAGAAAGAAATCGTTCCTTTGTATTCCTTAACGACACTTTAAAAGACAAACAAAAACCTGAAGAACAAATACAAATGTTTTGTTTATTGTCATGTTTCCTGTATTGAATAGCATTATGTCCTATGTTTAGCCCCCATTTGGGGCTGTTATGGACACTGGCACCCTGTTTTCCTGAGCAATGTTGTGCAAAACCCCACAGGCTACAACAACGTTGAAGACTTTTTCTGGTTTGCAGGCTATAGTAGGGCCCCCCCCCCCCACCGTGGCTCGTGTAGGTAGGCTACGTGTGCACAGTTGCTCGGCTCATAACATAGAGGTCTTCTAAAAGAGCCAGATTTGCCATTGTTGATAAGTGACCAACTGATGACTTCTCCTTCTCCTGTTACATGCTGCACCGCAAGTCCACACTGACTCAAAAACTTGCGTACACAACGTCAGACCAGACGTGACATTTATTCGCGGCCTACGATCACGTTCAAATTGACAAATGCCGAGCTTTTTAATAGCAATCGGCGTACGTCCGTCCTACACCTGTTTTTGGTTGTATGCACGTTTCATAAATGAGGGCCATTAAATGTGTGCCACACTAGCAGCTAGGCAAGCATTATAACGTGTTACAATTTATGATTACACTTTTCGGAGTAAATGTACAGACAAACAGTTACACACGTACATGAATACCAGTTCACACCAGGTGCTTCAGTTGCTGTACTCTGCAGTCTGACTGTCTCCTTCCTCAGCCAAACCGGCTGGCTCGCTCTATCACCCTGGTTTGTTGGAGGCCCGATGGTGATGAATGTCTTTTCCTTTTTGTGATGTCCCCTGTACTGCTACAGCATGCCAGGCAGAATGAAAAACAGATTAAAGAGGCAGGAAACCGACACAGAGAGGATGTTTGGCTGTTGGCTATTGAGTTATCAGCCCTTTTCACACCTAATGAAACAACTTTCAGCACTGCAGCTTATTAAATATCCCCCAGTCACTGGGCAGAGCTGCAGAGTTGCCAGGCCCTGAAAAAGCTACATTAGACTTTAATTAAAAATAAACAAATTACCCGGAGCTCCATGCATCCAGGAAATTTAACTCATTCCAAATAGGACCTAACTTTCTTAACTGTTAAATGTTACAGGTAATTTTGGAAAAAAAACACCGAAATGTCTTTCAATGCTGAGAGGAAAGTTAATACATCAAAAGACTTTATAGACCAATGAATATATGCAAATGAAAGTGAGATAAGACGGTAAGGATACTGGGTCCAAACATGCACAAACACACTTGGTGAGCCCAGCAAATAGGAAATCCTCACTGGCTGATTTATTATTTCATAATCAATCCAATCTTGTTAACCTTCACTGTGGCCACTTATCTTCACATCCACAATTATTCTGAAAATCATACTAAAAAAAACGAGGTTAACAACAATGTCGGCATCCTTTGTTCTTGCAGAATTTGAATGGATTTAATCTCTAAAGCTAAATATGCCCTTTCAGGTGTAAATTCTTCCATGATGAAGATGTCATATCATAGCTATCTTTTTCAAGTAGATCTAGGTCTTTTGAAATAGAAACATAATTAGCACATTATGCCTGTCTGTGTTCATGATGATGTTTAAGAAAATTGTTCCTTCATCACTCGGTTCAACAGTTTCTTCCGTGTGCAAGTTGTATCATTACTTTGATTCTATCTCTGCCTCCAGCCTCACCAAAGCAACACTCACACATCTGGTTTTAAGGGCATCATTGTCTCTTTTTATAGCAGGGCAGCGTGTGTTTTAGCTGTGGACACTGATGAGATCTTCCCATGTTAAAAAGATTCAGCTCATTACTGAAATATAGGTATGAGGTATTGTATGAACAAGTACATTAACATTTTTTCTTAGACAAATGAAGACAGAGTGGAAGTGAAGCAAGGCTGAAGGGCATCTGTCCCAGGCAGCTAAACCAATGTGGACTATTTCTTCTTCTTGTTCTCCAGGCCTTTTCCTCTCAACGTCGCTCATTTTTCTCCCTCTGGATTTCTGCTGTCCTCCAGCTGCACACGTAGCAGGCTTGTTCGTTTCATTTGGATTTGACCCCTGCTTACCTCACTTCCGAGTGGGCTTCATTAAATGTGTTTTTGGCTGTTTCTCTCTTTTTCTTTCTCTCTCTTTCTCTCTCTCTCTCTACTAAGGGGGAGAAATGTAACAAAAGGAAAGCCTCTAATGTGCAATTCTCAGTGGAGAGGGTGACCCCAACTTTAGGGAGAAAAAGAACCTGAGGATAATAGCAAATGAAGCCAAGGGCTGCGTTAATGGGCAGACATAGCACACAGGGTTTCCGGTGCTGCTTTAACTGACAGACATGTATATTAATACTCAGCACTTTTTTTTTATCAAAGTGGAAGAAATATGAATATTCATCCTCATTTATATTTCAAGGCATTTCCATTCCTGAGGGGGCCTTGGTAGGTTTTGACCAATTTCCATCCCTATTACGGAAATGACAGTTCTCACTCTCGGGCCCTGACAGAGGTCTGCCCAATGCACAGGAGGTCTTACGAGGAGGGAGCCTGCGCCCGTTCCCAGCTGTCCACAAACACTCATTAACAGAGGAAAATATCCAACGGAATCTCTGTGAGAATTTTTAATCACACAAAGGTCCTGCTAATTAGGCAGCTGATGGGGCATGGAGAGCACAAGGACGAATTCTTTAAACAAAGGACTAGAAACTTTAGGAGCCTTAATTACTCGGGCAAAGAGTTCATTCCAGAATGGCAGAGCACATCATTCCGCTAATGAGACCAAGTGGCAGCACATATTAGTGAGAAATAATGTGGAAAGTTCAATTATATTGTGCTTTTGGAGCCTTTTCCCTCTTTCCCTCCCTGCTACTTATGCACACACATAAGATAAAGCCTGGGCCAGCGCGGGAAGGAGGCAGGGGCGGAGGACATGTAATCACTGGCACCAGCACTCCGTTCTTCACGTGTGTCTTGGCAGGCTTGATCATCTTAATTGCCCATTAGTATGTTCTCCTGTTTGAAAATGAATATCATTATGGCACACGGTTCTAGCCTCTGCTGGAGAAAGATTTGCTGCAATCTCACCATTCAGTAGCACGTGTGTCTTGAATTCCAAACACACAATTGACTATCAATGTGCAGTAACCAAACCATTAGAACTGCCATGAATTAAAAAGGCAAAGGCCATGTTAATTACCAAGAGGTAAGATCAACTATTTTTTTCTCATGACATGGACAAATATTCTTAAAGAACATGTTGTAGATGTGGCCCTGTCGTTTTTGTGTTGTTCTAAATTCGGTTGTAAAGGTATGCTCATGCCAATATATTTACAACACTGTCATTGGTGAAACATCCTGCTATTGAGGGAAAAAATGACACCAAAGTTTTTAAGTCCTATGACAACATTATTATCACTATTTTGGAGACAAAGTTATACCCACTTGTATTTAGCTAATGACATTATCTTCAATCTGTAACTTTTTTTCACACAGTGTGTGGGTAAATAATTGTGTATGACAATCAAATAATGTGCTACTGAAAGGGTAATATATGTGCATTCTCACCTGCGTAAAATGTTGTATTAAAATCCTAATGCCCACATCAGGAGGTGCCCAGATACCAATTACAGCAAGCAGGAAGCAAATTTCCCGTGAAATAAAACAGCTAATGGGAAATTGAGGGCGGCAAGCTGCATTCCTTATTGCCCGCTAAGCTGGAACAAGAAAGAGAGGCAGGCAGAGGTGGATGTCCACAACCGGCCTGGTTTAACCACACTGGAGCCAAATACATTATTTTGATCTTTGGAAATGGGGCCATTAAATACGATTGCAATGATGCAATATATTCATTCTTTAAATCAAGACATTGATCCCTTTGTTCTATTTCCCTGTTGAAATTAAGACAGACAGATGGATGAAAATGACCTACAGTAAGATCTGGGGCCAGACTCAGATCCATGATGTTGTGATTATTGCCATAATCATTGTTATATGTTCTATTAGCAAACTGACACCAAGTGCACTTAGTTAAGACCCATACTTGAACACACCAATTAAGGCAACCAATCATTGCTCTTAACTTTCAAACAGTTGGGAGATTCCTAGAGACCGATTTGAAAGGGAAGTTGGTGCAGCCAAAGATTGTTCAGACACAAATGTAAAAACATAAAAAAAGATATGTTAGTGCTGCAAAGGCCATGAGATATTTAGACCTTTAGTCCCAGTTCCAAAAACCATGCATCCAACAATTACCACACTGTAAAGCAAGCAATAACTTGCTTGAGTAGTTTTCTCAAACTTGACAAAGCTTCTTCAGAGCCACAGAAGACATTATGAAACTGTTCATGCACTGCTCATAAATTGACTTTGACATGTAGAATTGGAGAAGTGCCCCATCATAAAAGAAATTTGGAAATCAAAAGAATGTCGACTGTGCGCCCTTCCTTACATACAGTCTGCAGAAAGCCTTACCCAGAGAGAACAATCCGACCAGAGAAGAACCAACAGAGAGGGAACCTATTGATTTTTTCTCCCCGTGTTCTCTCTGCCAGAGTTGTTTGTTTCTTTTTGCTCATTGCCCCTGTTTTATTTACAGGCAGTGGGATCAATAGAGACACTTCCTCACTTGCTTGTATCCAGCTTTATAAAAACACATCTTTCAGCCTCTTAAGCACACTGGCATATCTACATCATTTCTCCAGTGGTTCAAATAATTTGGCTTCAATTGACTGACAAGGGTAATTGTGCGAGAAGGTGGCCGTATAGAATGAGATGAAATGTTGCAGCACTGAAGTGAACTGTATATTTGTTGACCACTCATCTGAGCTGTCATGAACTTGTCATGAAAATAGCGCCTGAATATCGAACTCTGCAGCAGTCAGCTCTTAAGAGAAACTAGTAAAATGTGCTGTGAAGACTATTAAGACTAAGACTAAGACTAAGTAAAACTGGGCTGGCAGATTTAGGATTTTCTGTAGAAATGTTTGTACTTTGGTCTGTTTAGGTGACAGATCAATATGTTGGTTGTTTCAGAAAGCCTCAGCAATTACAATGGTAACAAATAAAAGCAGGGAAAACTGGTTGAAGCCATTACGGCTAACAGTGGGTGTGGGCCATCTTTACTCCTTGCTACTTAATTTGCTGACTATAAGTGGTAGCAGTTCTGAATCGTCTTTCCTTCCCCTTGCACTAACGTGCGATCTGGTTTAAAAGGAGCATGTACTCCAAAGAGATGTCTCAGTTGTTTTAGCTAAATTAAAAAAGTTTACATCCAAGTGTCAAAGCCCTCTAGTGGCTGTAGAAATGATCACTCTTGTCCATTGAGAGCAAATGAGGTTTGACTGATTTGTTTATTTGAGTGTTCAACACCACATGATGGCCAGCCCATATGGGCTTACAATGAAGTAGTGTGACAGTGTTTTAGAGCCACAAAGTGCCAATGCAAAAAGTAGTGTAGAGTTTATGTTACAATCCAACAAATCATATGAGGTAATTATAATGTGACCTAAACTTTAACCAAGTGTGTAATGTTCCTAACCTGAAACCTAGTTTCTTTTTCTAAGGTTGTGTTTTGCAATAGGGAGGCTTTGGCTTAGATACGTGACCACGTGCCAACAACAGGGGCCAAAAATTCACATAATAATTTTTTCTGTCATACAAATAATAATAAGAGCCAAGTTATGGAAGTTCAACAAGCACCACTATCTTTCTTAAGTCTCCAAAGTCCGCGGGGTAATGGTATTTGCATTTCTTAGACTGGCCATCCTCTCCTACCTTCTATTGACTGGCAGGCTGTTCCTGCCCTGATGCACAATCCTTTAACACTCATTTTGGTGCAGAGGGTGCTACACATTGAATTAAAAGAGTTCTGATTGATAAGGTAGTTGAAGGCAAATCTGCTCCTACTAATTGTCTTTCAAATGCCCTCATTAATCAAAGCAGAGCCGGCCCAGTGACGTTCGGTCCTGTCAGCCCCTCTGCCACAGGCTCTCCTCCGGCCGCTCACCTCCCAGCATGATGCCTGCTTCCCCTCTGTCAGGCGCTGCTGTCCGAGGACTACAGGAGCACAGGCCATCCGTCCGTCCGCTGCACACCTGCCTTCTGCCAGACAGGATCTGACTGCCCCCTGCCACTAGGACGGCCCCAGAGACCAATTTAGCAGCCACTTAATGATTCATGACTTCAAGTGGTGGAAATGAGGGCAGCATATGATAACAGGAATAAACACATTTAATTAGCTCCTCTTATACATTATTTATTTATTTACCTGCTCTCTGATTAATTTATATATTTTGTGTGTGTAGCGAAGATTTTTGGTATTCACAGCATCTGGCAGAGAGCCTTTGTTGTCTGATCGAGGGAGCGCCTTCTCACACACCTATCTTTTGGGAGGGGGATAGCGGTGTATCTCCTTCATATCTGGGGACCTATTGCAAGGGTGCAGTGGGATGGGGTACCAGCAGGGATTTGGCAAGCCCCCCATTGAACTGAAATGAAATGGCGGGGAATATTAGACTTTAAAATATACAGTTCCCTGTGCTCTAAGTAGCCTTGTTTGTGAATTTCCTGACAGGTAGTTACACCCCCAGTTTTCTTTGAGCATAAGGCATACATTTTCATGGAGGCACTAATCAAAGCTGTGCTGTGGCAAACAGCACAGCCACAGTATCCCAATCAAAGCCGTGTAGCTGGCTCTCTTCCATAAGGCTACGGAACGCTGATGACAACTCTTACCCTAGCATCTGCCATCGCATCCATCACAAGTTGTCTTCCTTCACACTCACTCTCGACATCTCTCTCTCTCTTATAGACACCTGAGCACAGACTCCACTATGAGCTCTCACTCAACAGTATGAACGCCATATTACTAGGAGTTGAGAGGAATAGTTACATTTTCTGGTTACGGCACCAAACAAGTCTGGCAAAGAAGATCATTAAGCAAAATTATAATTACGTGTCACGTCTTCATGCAGAATGTTCTATAATTGTGAATTTCATGGAAGGTCCCTGATTTGTGGGGAGATTGTCTCCCTCTTATACTGATTACAGAGGATAAAAGGACCAAAGAGAGAACATGCTTTAGACACTGTCACTGATATCATATCCTCTTAATTAGCTGTTGTTGAAGAAATAGACTATAATTGTCTGCATGGCACCAAATTAAAATGTCTGGTGTAAAACAAGCACAGAAACACAACGCGGGAGTGACCTCTAGTATTGTCCTTTAAATACTTTGCTCTCTTTGGTGCTTTTGTGAGGGGAAATCAGTGAGAGCAGTGGGAGTGTGATGATGAGAGCTGAGGAGGTTAGAAAGGCCTACGTATAAGCGGCGGACACAGAGATTCCCGCTGCCCGCTCTCCTCCTCTTCTCTTTTCCGTCTCTACGTCGCCTCTCTCCTCCTCTAATCCCCGGCCGCTGAAGACCTCCAGACGCCCTCCTCTCATAATGACACGGCTATCAAACCCAATTGCTGTGGCTCAGACCCAAGGCAGTGCATTAAACCCCTTAGTGTCTGATTGCTTCTCCAGAGTCAAGTGGTTGTGTCCTCCCTGTCATTCCCCTGACCACCGTCACCGCCATCGCTGTCCCGGCTGCTTGGAGCTGCTGAGAAGAGAGCCCTCACACAGGTCTGATTAACCCACTCACCCCATTCACACTGACCTCATACATGCAATGAGGCAAGGGCCTGCACAGAAATATGCAGGAGTGCTGTTTCCATGACAGGCTGCCAAGATTGTGTTTTATTTTTATTTTTTTTAAAGCAAAATGAATTAAATATGAGACTTTTTGTGATCTTCAGCAATGTCAGAAGGACCTGCATGATGAAAAAACTCCCTCCTTATTGATTTTGTATAAACTCCCCAATGACGTTTTTAATGACTGTGTAGACTCAGTTCAACTGTTTGTTTTTTTTTTAAACTTTTCTTCTGTTTTGTTGATTGTATCTCAAGGAAAGATTACCATAACCTGAACTAGATTGGATTTCAAAGGTAGTAAAGGCTTTCAAAAAAACAAGGGTAAAAACATTTGTTCACAACCTAAAAATCTAAAAACAGGTGTGATAAAGTTTTTGATTAAGAAAGATTAAGAACATAGAATATAGCTCTGTCAGTATAGTTCACCATTTTGATGGTTTCTCTAATTAGGTTTTCCAGATTTCATTGTGAATATCAAGAGACTACATACTAATGTGATTACTGCCAACAATAAATGATCAAACTATTATGTTTGACCACTGAAGAAACATGAAATTACATAACTTAAAACAACAAACAGCAGGTTGTTATGCTCTCCAATTAGCATATGTATAAGGTAGAAACAACAGAAATATTGATATGAGTATTTAAAAAAAAAAAGAAATTTATATTCTGTTTGGGAACTGCAAGCATTTTGTCCTTATAAAGTAACTTGTATCTATTATTGAGGCATAATAGTCTTTCTAAAAACAATTTGACAGTACAACGAAATAATGTCAACCTCTTTCCAGGCTTCAAAAAAGTTTCACTCTTCTTGATTCTAATGCTTCAATCTGTCTTATTATGTCTTGTTTTAAGACACTGACACATGACAGAGAACATTTTTTAAATAAGTAAATTTTTTGTGGAAACAGGCATGACTTTAAGGACTCAATCATAGACAAAAATATCTTGATAATAGGCAGTGAAGGAAGTGCTGTATAATCTATTACATAATAGAAAACAGTTTACGTGACTACAAAGGATCAAGGGCTCCATGCAAAGGATGAAGATGTACTATCAGCAGAGGGAAAAAATATATGTAAAATATATATATTATTTAAATATCAAATATATAAAGAAAACAGGAGAATGAGAATTTATGGCAGTGTGAATATTGGCTCAATTTGCACAAAAGCTTGTCCATTAAATAGATGTCCTTGTTATCTTTTAGGTGATGTGAGTCAAAACACAGTATGTGTCAACTGTTTTCAAACAATAGGTTTTTAATGTTACGCATAATTGATTGCTCAGTGTTCGACCTACGCTGGCTGTCACCAAACATTGCTGTAGGGATGTTCCTACAGTGCAAATACCGAAGTACCGTCCATGTTGCCTGCACACCCATGGTTGCACTGAAGGGAAAAATAATGGGAATGAAAGAGCAAATATCTGTAAGTATTTGTTTGTCACTGTGTGTGTGTGTGTGTGTTCCCATTTGGATGTGTGTACATGTGCATGAGCAGTGTATGTGTGTGTGTGCCTGTGCCGGTGTGCAAGATGGAGTGCAGTGTCGGAGTTTGGGCAGAAGGTGAATAACTACAGTGCTTACAGTGTAATCATGGTTCCTGTCAGCCCTGCTGCAGGAGAGGAGGGGGTGCCCAGCAGACTGAGCTCCTTGGTGATGAAGTACAGGCACGAGGAGCGCTCTACACCTGGATATTTATTAACACAGGCCTGACAGTAATGAGGCCTGAACAGGTGGGCTGGGACACACATATCAGAGTGAGGAGCATCCGCCAGGAGGCAGTGGGGGAGATGGTGAAGACGAGTGGGAGAAGTTCACCCTGCAGGAACGCAGCTCTACAGAGAGCTCAGGCTGTACACCCACTCGTACCTACATACACATCTAACTAGAAACAACAACAGAAAACACCAACTAAATGTTTATTTCTAGTATGCTGCTCCTTAGGTGTATATGTCTCAGTTGGATTTAATAAATCACCCAAACATTAATTCATTAGACTGGTCATTACATAGAGATGTATTAAATGGCTTTTTTTTGTGGCACTTTGTTGTGTTACCAAACATGCAAATAATTTCAAAACAACTTTGCGAATGAAACAGTAAGTGAACAGTGAGAGGTATAATTTGCTAGCGTACAGCTCTTGTAATGAAACAGTTTCTGAATATCTGGAGTAGTTTTAGCCTTTAATTTGACAGGAAAACAACACTGTTTTGTTATTTAGAAAAAACAGCGCAACTCTCTGCAAAATGCAACCTAGGGTCTTTTTGTCAATGTACTCAAGTCAAACATTTGTTTAAAAGCATAATTAGGACGGAAGAACCACTTTTAAGATTTACCGTATTCTTGTTTTCGGCAGAGCAAGGGGCACTACTATGACAGCATAAAAATAACTATTTTTAAAACAAAAAGAAGGCCCGAAACAACATGAAACTTTGCTTGAAGTATCACCAATTGCTCTGCACATGAACTCAAGCATTGAGAACATTGTTTGTGTACATAGAGTTTACTAAAAGAAAGGTTTTAACAACTCACTGTGTTGGTTTTTCTGGTCGCCGTCCATCTAGGAAGTCAAAAATAGTTGAGGGATAAGAGTAAAGATGGAAAGCTCCTAAAGCTTAGTTCCACATAAATGCATGGAAAATTTGTTAGAGAAAAACGAAATTGACCTTGTAGTTGAAAAAGAAGACTTATATAAGAAGGACATTTCCTCCTATGGAGTCCGTTCATTCGCATTCGGAGATCGACTCTTTTTGACTAGCAAATATGGGTGCGAGCGGAAAAAACAGTTAAAATTAGTTGTTTTTTTTAGTAAACTCTCTGTACACAAACAATGTTATCAATTCCCCAGCTCTCCCATTGAAAAGGCCATTTGACCGAAAAAAGGATACGGTAAATATTAAAAGTGACGCTTCCGTCCTAATTATGCTTTTTTTTTAAAGTTTTGACTCGGGTACATTAACAAAAACACCCTAGGCTGCATTTTGGCAATAGTTACGCTTTAAGGACATACTATCACTTTGTAAGTCAGGTGAACACATGGTTAACTTAGTAGCAGACAAAAGGGTTGGAGAAACATTCAAAGCAGTGTGAATTAAAGCACTTCTCCCTGAAGTACACTAATCCAGAATTACATCAAGACAAAGCTACTGGTGTGTCTGTCTGTCCATGCAGTGTGGACTCCAGGAAAAACAGTAAAGCTGCTTAAAATGAGAAGACAGGACAAATCACCATTAGCAACCATTTTCCAGACCTCATTAGGTTTAACTCATGGTGAGGTTAAGGGTAAGGCAGTAGGGTGAGCAGCATACAGGCTGGGGATGTAGTGATTACAACTGGGTGATCTGGTTGTTTGTGTCTGCATTTGACTTGTGCT
This sequence comes from Etheostoma cragini, assembly GCF_013103735.1. Lineage (NCBI taxonomy): Eukaryota > Metazoa > Chordata > Actinopteri > Perciformes > Percidae > Etheostoma > Etheostoma cragini. Next base: position 18,289,000 of record NC_048407.1, on the reverse strand, counting down.
GCCTTTCTGTACTCCCAGTGTCTTATTAAGACTCTGAGTGAAGCTAATCAGTGCTGTCATCTGACGCTGAACAGATGCACCGAACAAAGGAGAGGAGGAGACCACTGCAGGCCCAAGGTGCATCTGCGGGGGAGGAGAGAGAGCTGTGCTGCCAGAGCTGATGCTAGCTGATGGCACTCCCTGTCAAGTACCCCTCTCAGAGACTAATGGGTGGAGAAAAGGTAGAGGGTGACTACGTCCAACATTTCATGTCAAATCCACCTTAATAATTCGTCATTGCCAGCTGTGACTGACACAAACTATAGGTGAGATGGCTTCTCGTGCTCACCCAAAATGGCACATTGGGAAATTCACTTAACTAACGTAGAGCCTGGATCCTGGACTGGTGTGTGAATATAGAGGGAAACTTGTGCTTTACAGAGAGGACATGATTTTGAAAATGATTAGGGTAAAAGGGATGGATGAAGGTGCCACGTGAACACTCCCCATATACTCCATATTCTGGTATGTCTTTCTTTCACTACCAATTCTATCTCTTTCTTCCTGTCTTTCTGCTCTGGTGTCTCTCTCTCCAACAGTCTCACTCTTTGTCCAAGCCATGCACAGAGAATTAGGAACGAAACCAGGACTGCAGACAGACTTTAAAACCGGAGCGGTGACTATTTGATCATCTCGCCAGCCTCACTGCTGAGTCTGCTGGGAGCTTGCACTCATTTCCTATGCAGACACTCCTAACAGATGACCTTGGCCTTATCAGGACACTTCTAGATCTAGACATAATATTACCATTAAATATATAGTTGTTGGAAAGAGACTAAAATCATTGTTCATCTGTCATTGTGTTCAAATTTAGCCTCCACAAACCATGGTATCAGTAACGAGACTGCCATCTAAACAGCTACAATAATAGTTTTAGATAAATCTAATTTCAAAATGTGTGATACAGTAGCTTTTGGTTAATCTACACAGATGTGTATCTACCACGATACAGTAAGCTTGTTCTGGAAGTGCATATTCTGAAAGAAAGTCCACTACAAGTGTAATTGGAAAGGCATGCACTTTACATGGATTAAATGAACACAACGCATGTCCTGCTTTACACATCAGTAAGGGCTTTCTCTTGTGCATTCCATTTTTAGCCATCTAGTCAAACCAGTCACATAAGCATACAATAGGGCTTTATTAGCCTTTCATCCACATAGCTGTTCAAGGAAGACAGATCTCCAATTTGAAGAGAACAAGCAGTTCCCTTTAAAGATCCTGTGTCTTGGGCTAATCTGGTAAACTCCCATAAATGCTCTTCAGCACCCCACAAGTAAGGAATTAGCCTCCCCAAACAGTGCAGATATACCTCTGAGATTAATTAGCTTCCAACTTTAGATATTGTTGTAGAATCTTAGGTTGCCACAGAAATTACCATGTCTTCAACTCCATTAGACAGTTTTGTGCCACGGTCCAGGCAGAGAGACGAGGCGCCTAGCAAGGCTCTGTCTTCCATAATGCATGTTGGCCTCATCCGTACTCTGACAGCACTTAAGAATCCTACAGCCATTGACAAAGATCTCATCTATTTTTCAGTTTTGACTCTCAGTGTATGATGGAAGATCTTGTGCCATAGAATGTGTATGTGTGTGTGTGTGTGTGTGTGTGTGTGTTTGTGTGTGTACAGGTGTCTGCAAGTGTGAACAATTGTTTGTACTGCAGCAATTAGAAATATGTTGTTGGACAACAGTCCTGGATTTACTCACAAATGATCTCAACTCACTGTAAGCTGCTCTATGTGTGAGTCACAGTTTTAATGAGTTCTTTTCATGCAGTCCTCCGCAGCCTCGCTCGCTCGCGGCGCTGCAGATTCACTATTTTGCTCCAACAAATCTGTGTGTTCAAGTATATATGTGGGATAAAGCCTCAAATTCAAGGAAGATGAGGGATACGTATGAGAAAGGCAACTACACCTCTAAGAGGAAGAAAACAGACAATCTCGAGCCAGTAAAAAATTTGTATCAAATTGTTTTGTGGAAATGACCTGGAGTGGGCAGCTCAGACCTCCATCTCGGCCCGTGTCAGAAAGCTTAGATTCTGAGACTCCCAATCATCCCCTGTGGTCTGTCTGAAATGATTTTATTTGATGTGGTTTAAAAATATTTCATAAAAGCCAAAACAGCACTCTTTCACCATCCAGATCACATGCAGGATATACTATATTGAATGAATGTGAACTAAATGATCCACTCATTCTAAAGGCAGTTGTGCCAGTAAGCACTTTGTCAACATGTTTTGTTGTTGCATCACATAAAAGCTGGATGTTAGATTTGAATTTGTTGCATGCCAGCTTCTATTAAACATCGTTTGACAGCAATGCTCAGCATGATCAATTTCACTCTTACAAAGAGGCGGGGCTAGATAATCCATTAATGTAGCATTAGACCAAACTTTTAAGCTCCCTCAGACAGGCCATCACCAGTATTTGGCAACATCTGAGGTGGGCGGCTTCTTATTGCACATTAAGTGCTTTTAGACACAAGAGCAGAGCATGTGGTGAGTGATGCATTAGGAGACAGGCTGTCGAAGATATGTGCTCTCTCATGGATACCACTTGTATTGATCTCTATAGCCTTTTAATTTAAGGCACCTTCACTTAAGGCTGAGACGAATGTGAGAAAAGGCTGGCTGCATATTCAGCTGTTAATGCTACAATCATGTTCAATTAAAAATGCATGAGGCCACAGATTTAAAGATAGGTCCTTTGAATCGGCTTGTGTTTGCTCGTCATTAAATAATTAGGATTGGTTAAAAAAAAAACTAAAACGCAGCACAGTGTTAAAACGCTTCTAATGGACAGCAAGCACCTTAAATTAAACAGAAAACACGACTGAGACAGCGTGGGGACAATAAATCCCTCAGAGGCTCCAACTGACAGAGCAAGTTAAAGCAGCTCATTGCTGAGCGTATGACCTTGCTAACAGCCTTGGAAAGCACAGGTGACCACTCTGCTGCTTAATAACTTTTCCCTGGCTGCATGTGCTAAGTGAAAATGCAGTTTTCAGCCGTGGAAATGTTAGGCTGTAGGTTGACAGCATACAGGGAGAAAAGAGGGAGGAGTGCAAGTCAACTGTCTATTTAGCGGGCCGAGGGCACGCAGTGTCAAGCTCATTAACCTCAGCAAGAGAAATTTTACAATTATACAGAAGATGTGCACGCCACTGGGTCACATTCTGAAGTGCTGCTTCTTGTAAAACCTGAACTCTCACCATCTGACACAGCAGCATCAGCATTTCATATTTTAAAAGGCCTTTTTTTTCTGGTGTTAGGATGGTTTTTGTGAGGAGAATGGGCAGTTGTGTATGATACTGTAAGTAGATTTAAATATTCAAAGGCAGGGGTGGCTCAGACAGGACTGATATCACGTAGTATACATCATTGTGGTGCTACCAGGGCCTCTCAGCATATCTTAATTTATAATGCTTCTCATACAGTTGTCTACAATCCTGACCCGTTCAAATAAAGCCTTTCTCCCAGACAGGCACAATCAGAGTGATGAGTAAACACATACACTATGTCTATCTTGCCTATTAATCTGGGCACCCAGCTGTGATGAGGGCTTTGCTGCCCTATCTCCCACAGTCCACACACTAGCCCGTTGGTATTGCTGCCCATGTTTGGATTTCATCGACAGCTTGGGATCGTTTCACTGCAACACAGATGAGAACACACTGGTGAATGGATTGTGGTTCTTTATGTGAATATTTTATTACTGCACTTTGGCTTTAGGCTTTTGCTTCTGTTAGATCTGGAATATGAGCAACTGAACTTTTAGTTCAACAAACTATTTTATTCCATGCATGGTGATGGGGAGATGAGCTATGATGCATAGAGGCAGCTTAACTCTATGTTACTGGTGACACAGAGCCGCTCCAATTGAAACAGGATAAATCACAAAACCGTGTCCGTTCACATTCCCAGTCGCAATGGAATTTAAACTAATTTTTGCTGAGGAATCAGTATACATATCCTTTGTGTTTGTAGTCATTTTGTAAAAGTTGTAATTACAAAAAAGAAGAAATGTAATTTGATTGATATGAAGTAGATTGTTGGTTCTGATTGATGGAGTATCTCTATTTGGGGAACTTAATCCCGTTTGTATGATATTACAATCTAGTTCAATTCTTGCATACTTTTACTTTAATTCCCACGCATGCTGTTAACCAGCTTATTGGCCAACATTGTTAGCTGTTGCTTAATTGGTAATTTGCAGGTATGCATTTAGGTACTTCATGGACCATTATTCCAATGTACTGTAATTTCATCCCTTCAGCCAGGCCAAACCCTTTCAGAGGGGGTCACTTAACAATGGCCAAAATGTAGCCTTGGTATCCGTACTTCAGGAAAAGCCGTTAATGTGCATCTTTGCAAAACCAACTTCAAAATCTGATGTGAAAAATGTATGTATTCAATAGTATAGATATGGTGGTATGTTATGGATATTCCAGTGTTTAGTAGTGTAAACCTTAGGTCTATATGCTCAAGAATGAATGCTTCCAATTTTAATCAAGTATAAAAAAACAGATCCTGTGAACAAACATAAGGTCTGTAACTCCTCAGGTGAATATTCCATTACATTTCATCTGCGGTGGTATTAAGGTGTGGGGCGACACTGGTCATGCGAGTGGGTGGCTGGTTGAAGCATGCAATTCATTGTCAAATAATTTTTTTTCCCGTTTAGGATGAAAAATGTCCAATGTGTGGAAAATAAGAGGAAATAAACCTACTTACTGGCATTTACAACGTGACGTCACTAGCGTATTTAAAACACACAATATTAAATGCTACAGAGTCTTACAAATGGCATTTCTCTTTCAGTCGTGACCACTCTGTCACATTGAAATCCATCATGTCCTTTGAGATGGCTCAATTCATAGAAAACATAGGTGTAAAAATATAATATAACAGAAATCCTATTACTCTTTTGAATCTGAGTATGAAATTCATAAACTGCGAATGAGGACGTGCGTGGAACGTGTGACAGTCCTATTAATGAAGGCCTCTGATTAGCATTTGTTAAAACTCAGTGAAGTTCTTACATGCTAAAGGTCAGACGGCTGTTCTGACATGGGGAGATGAAAACGTCCTACTTTTGGGTGGAATGTCATGATTTGAATTAAGATTGTCAGATTGGCTGTAAGCTCCTATCACAGTACAAGCGTCTTGTATGACCTTTTCAAGGAATTGTCATTTTCCGCCCCTGTGATGCCACCATGGCTCAGCGGGGGAGAGACCCCTCTTCTCTCGCCATGTAATTTGTCCTGGGTGTTTCCATTCACACTGTACTACTCCCAGCCACTCGCCCTAATGCCTATGTATCTACAGACCAGCAGTCTGCGACTACAGAATAACGAGAATCTAGCCGCTCAGGTTCTACTCAATGCTCTGTGTCGAGGTAAGGCCTCTGCTGTGTGCTGCTGTTGGTCCGGGCATTACACACTCACAGCGCTGGAGCAATCACTGATCTAAAGCAAATATGATCTCAGTTAACGATATTAATAATACTCGCTACAACAACCACACTCATAAGCGATCAAGCGCTGGAGCCAGCTGTTGAAAGTTGTTGTGTACTTTGCAGCAAACTGTACATTGTACAGAGGGTGGTAGGTTGGTGAGGTCCCATGGGGACCCCAACCTGGTTATTCCAGACGGATAAAATCATGCTACATAAACAAATACAATACTATTATGTATGATAATACAATAGTATTACATAAAACAGATTTAGGGTCTTTTTTTCTAACTATCACTGGCAAAAAAACAAGACACATCTTGACGCAGGATCATAAACAAGGAGAAAATACAACTGCAAAACATGTTTCAGACCTGTTCCATTGGCCTTTAAGACGTTTAGGCCTGTTTACAGACCACACATTTAGCCACTGTGCCATGACATCTGAAGTCTGTCTTCTGGGATTCGCACCTACAATGAAGATCATACTGCATAGCAGCACTGTTGCTGATGTGGCACTGCTGCCCTTTCACAGTTAATTGGTCGCTCTGTGCTCATCATCTGGTTATCAGCGGTGATTGGCTGATGGTAAGCTGCGACTGGTCATTCGAGTGTCACTAGCCTCTGTTCCTGTAATTAAAATCTGTCATCCAGAACCACATCCCTCGTCGCCACTAAACCCTTTCGTCAGATGGCAGAGCTCAGATAAACTGCCCTGCAGTCATTTCTCTGATGAGAGAATAGTGATGTAAAGTTTAGGAAACAGAGAGAAATGCCTAAGCTATTCCCTCAGAATCTTCTAAAGCGGATCCTATTGTGCCAAGTAAATAGGCATATTGCATATTAAATGTCACATTAATAAGCAGATGAAATAGATACTATTCAAACTAAAAAAAACGTACCTGTTGTAAGAAATAAAGAGTTACAGAGAGTAGTGCCAATACAAAGTGCTGTCTTTATATGGTAACTACAAACAATGAAGTGTTTTATCCTTGATAGAAAGAGTAGAACTACTGTAGATAAAGTAGTGTGAGAAAGGAGGAAGTTAAAGACACTTGATATTTTTAATGGTGTTGAACATTTGTTCAGGGCTTAAACTACTGGAGGGTACTCCACTGTTGAGTTTCCACCAGGCTGGCCTTCAGAAACATGGATGACAGAAATCTTTGGAAATTAATTACAGACAAATCCCTTCTCGCTGCTGAAGTGTGGCATTTAAAGCATTGTCCTTGGTGCTCGTAGAACACCACCTTTCAGTGTCGACCCCTCTCTTTCCACCGGCTGGATAATGCGGCCTAATCCACATTAGCAATCACTCCAGTCCCTGTTGTGTAGTGGCAGTCCTTCCTAATTGCTTGGTATTATTAGGTACTTTACTTGTAAATTTGAAGAGGAGGAACATCATTCTACTGCATCCAAGCAGCAAATGATCCAATTTGCTTAATTTCCAAGAAACACCAACCAGTCTGTTTTCCCTCAATGCTCCCCCTATTGTTTGTGGAGGTGAATGCTAGAGGAGCACATAAATAGTCAGAGGTTGGTGTTGAGATGTTGTTTTACTCAATTTTTTTTATAAAAAATAATCTCAGAAATAAAAGGAATCGTGTATATATCCCTTTATAAATAAAATACAACTGTGTGTCCACAGACAGAGAGCAAGGAAGAGTAATAATTTCATCAGATTTGCCTGACTGTTTCAGGCCTCCATCAAATGCAGAAGTCTAACTGAAATCAGTTTGTATTCAAATTAGCCATTGTTAAGCATTTCTAAAGATGGAAGAGAAGAGTACCTTTGATCTAATGTGACGTCAATCCTCCAGCGCTGTAGAATTGTTTACTAAATTACAAAATTACATTTAGGCTCATGTGAAAGCTAGAGCATGTCAAGGCACAAATGAGCCCCTCAGACTCACACTCTGCTGATTTGCTAATGGTGAAGAATATCAGCTTTAAATCCCTAAAATGTAAATATCTGAGTGACCTAATCTGAAACTCAGACACTGGCCTGAGGGGCAGGAGAAGAGAAAATAGTCTGATAATTTGTAACCCACTTTTTTCTTGTCTTCTTCAAACAATCCGACACAGCTTTCTCTTCCTCTTTTCCTCCGTGGCTCTCTTGTTAAATTTTTATAGTCACTGTCTTGGCGTTTATTTCACTTTCACTTTTAAAGAGATTTGCTTATGAGTTGTTGACTGCTGGTCTCTTTATTTCTCCTTCTGCATTAAGGGGCACACAAAGCCCAATCCAGTTCATCTCTGCCTCTGCCTGTCAGTCAGCCAGACGACCGGCGTCCCCGGACTGCGAGGGGATAAAAGGAGGGAGGGAGGAAAATCGACGTGGCCCAAGGCGTGCCACTACACACCAAGGGGGAACATGGCAGACATGACAGCCTGGTGACACTTGCTTTTGTGTATCATATCATTTTACCAATCATCTGCATTTCATTTATGTGAGACTGTACTCCAACGCAAAGTGTCAAGCCTGTTGGCCTAGTTAGGTTGAGAGTGAAGTTGGCTGAGTAAAAAGCGAGCTGATGAAACCCTCCTGTCCATGGCCTGCTGACAAGCCTGGCACTCCAAATGAAAGAAGAAAGGCAGCCTTATTACAGTACGTTTCATACAGCAAATGGGGAAACAAATGTGACTTGATATCCCAGGATGCCCTTTGTTGTTGTTATTACTGCTGTTGTTATTTTCAATAATGGTGATGATAATGCCTGGTGTTTGTTTCAGTGCTCTCTTTTGTTGTTCTACCAAAACAGGCTTTGTTGGCAGAAGAGCTGCTGCAGCAGTGAAAGAGATACATCTCTCACATTGAGGGGTTGCACTTTGTTATTGTGATCCTCTCTTTTTAAATATCTTGTTGTCTTCAACAATGCAATACACAAGAGAGAGCTGTTAATCCTGGAACCTCATCACAGAAACTTCCTAAATCTGAAATCCTTTTGAAAATTTTAACTTAGTTTAGGATAATATTTAGGATTTATGATATTGCAGAAACATGCTTCCTAACTGCTGTTAGGGGAAAATCCTCTTTTATCTTTAGATAGGTATTTTGCTATTAGAAGGACCATCCTGACATAGGGAGTATTAGGATGACATAGATCCTGTCCTAAATTCAAAATAATGTAGGTGATTTTATTTAGGTGAAGCACAACTACTTGGTTATAATTAAATAACACAGAACGAGACGTAGTTGTTTTACAAAGTGAAAAAACCCGTGCGCTTACTTTTATGTTTACTGGACTTGAATCCGCATTAAAGTTTTTAAAGTTAAAAAAATCACATCTCTTTTTATTTTCGAACAGCACTTGAAGATGGGGTACAGCATGAACACCTGTAAGGCTACTCATCATGATGCTTTAAATTTACTTTAAATTTCCCAGACCATTTATCATAGCAAATGTGCTGACAGCTAAGGCGATTCATTTTGAATTGGCTGATAATTGATAATAAAAGTACCATAAAAGGTGGGGTTTCCTCTCTTCCGCGATTAGTGCCTCATAACTTCGGCCGTCTTTTTTGTCTATGATAGCAAGCTAGCTAGCCAGTGAAAAGTGAAAGCCGTTGATATTATGGATTGTCTAGTCTATACTGACGACATTTAATTTACTGGATTGTTACGGTGCCATCGGAGATTCTGCTTGATGTCCCTCACCTTTAGCTTTCTTTGTGTTGGCATTCCAATCTCCGGTAGTTTCGGGAAATATTCTCTGAGCTAGAACAGACTATCAAATTTATATTATCTTTTTTTTTTAAAGTAAAATTCACATCACACACTCAACAGCCGTTTTATTTCCAGAGTTCGCCCCCCTTTGTACAGATATTACACCAAAACAAGTTCCTTCCCAGAGGCACCATTCCGGTGTCTGGCCATGCCTTTGGCACTTAGCACTGCCCAAGACGATTGTGATTGGTTTAAATAAATGCCAATAAACCAGAGAATTTTTCTCCTACATCCCGGAATGTTATGTGGACTAGCCAGACTTTCCTGAGCAGTACTGTGGAGGAAGGTCTGGCACTGCGAGACTACGGCTTGTCCATCTACTGTAGAGTAGCCTACAAGTATATTCTATACATAGAGGATCAAATTTAAAGTAATAGTTAAGATTTCTTAAGGTACAATAAGATAGGAGGTATGATATAGGATAGGACACAGCCATGAGTTTAGGAATTGCTTCTGTAACACAAGATGTGATTTTTTCCTAACTTAGAATCTTAAGTAAGATTAAGATAAGACAAGCAGTTTTTTTCATATTTTTCTGTAATGAGGACCCTGAAGCAGAAAGTTGTCATTAGATTTGACTCTTATAATTTTTATCTTCGCAGCTAAAACCACCATACTCAGTCCGGGCATCTTGTGTATACACAGTGTATCTGGTACTAGACATTGAATATGAGGTATCCCTTGACTTTATGATTTTCTAAACTGGAAACATCTTTCATGAGGTTTTGTGGAATATTTACTATAAGCACACCTGTATCGATTGCATCAATAAATAAAAGTCATTCTTTAGCCAACCTTGATTAAACGTAGTTTCTAGATGTGTCCTTCAGATAAGAACAAAGGCAGCTTGGACTCTTTGGATTTAAAATCCTTCCTGGGCTAGCTTTTGTGCTCAGCTATTTTCCACAAAACGGGTTTAAGTGGCTTGAATAATTGTCTACATAAGTATTATCTCTACATAAATTGAAGTGTTAATAAAAGTGTTGACAAAAATGCACAATATACTGTTGTGTCCCTAGATTTAAGAAGAGCACAGATTAGCCATTGGCACTCATTGCCACTGCCATTGTTGGCACTACTGTCCGTTTTCCATAGTGGCGGGAACACTTTGAGACAAACATTTAAAAGCTCTTCATGTAAAAACAGTAGAATGATTCTGTCTTAAAATGTTTACATACAGAAATGAAAAATAAATACAATAAAATGTAGGCACTGTTCTCATTTTGCAGCTTGGATGCAGCCTTGTCAAACGGCACTTAAAAGCAAGGGGAGCTGGTCTTGGGGGAGGTTGAGATGTTTATTCTAATGGATGCCATAATGAATGCTTACAGAGTCAGGCCTTGGCTTCGATAGGGGGCTCTGTGCCAGCATGGTTTTAAAGTAGAGCAGTCACTGCAGCAGCCGTGGGCGCTTGGCACGCCGAGCTCTCCACAATCTCTCGGCACACACAGAAATGGCAGCAAGGACCTGGAGATAACCACCCGTGAAATCTCTCATCACATGCCTTTGATTACATGTCCACTATTTACTGTTTTTAAACCCTGAACTTCAAACACAGCAAACAAAACACAATTCCTGCAACATCTTCTTCCTCACAGGGACATGTTTATTGAAGATGTAGGTATACAGATTGACATCAAGTATATAAATCTTTCACTGTTTCATGGAATCATTCAAAAACATTTAATCATGTATTGAAAACAGTAGCAACTATATGAGGATTTCATAAATGTGTGTCTATTTTTCCAGATTAAAAGGCCTATTGTGTGCACAATTTGTATGTGTTTCTGTGTTTCTCTGTGTGTGCGTGTGCATGTTTGTGTGTGTGTGTGTGTGTGTGTGTGTGTGTGTGTGTGTGTGCGTGCGTGCGTGCATGTGTGTGTGCCTGCTGGGGGTGAAGACTGAAGCGGTTTATTAAAATGATGAGAGCAAGTTCAATTTGAATCATGCAGTGCCAGTCAGTAGATTCTCGAATTGCAGGGCTGATGAAATTGCTCTTGCGGTTATTTAAAAGCAGTTGTAATCAATCTGAAAATGCTGTGATATAATCCATTTAATTTCTCATTCCTTGCAGCAATAACATTGAGTAACAAAAATCTATCAAAGCAATGTAGCCTGGTGATTCAGTAATTATCTTTATTTTACATTACTGCAATTCAGCCCGGATTAATTGGAGTCTTATCTGAACATAGCGGCAGGTCACTTACCTCAATACACCACAATGTGTTTTTATCTTAATCATCAACCTCCACAAACTCCATTGTGACCTGCTGTGCCAAGAAATGATTATTCTGTGATGCATAAAATCAGCAAAATACAGACAAGCGTACCAAAAACAACGGTTATACATCTCATAACTGGCTCCTTTAAAGTAAAACTTGTAGTGGTCAAATAAAAACAAAAGGCACACAGCTGACTGCTGCAGTAGTACGATAACCTCATCAGAAGAGGTGACTGGAGAAAAAACAATGTCTGTGGGTGGAGCAGCTGGATGTATTGTATGGTGTCATGGAGTGATTCCTATTTGGGAGAACTCACAAAATATCCAGTATTGATCAGCTGTTTAAGTTGAGTTAATGTATGAGCGATGCTCAATGTATTCCCTAATGGGTAAGCTGCCTGTAGGCAGTGCACTGGTAATAAGACCTCAGACAGCCACATAACTCAGCCTGTCTCTAAGACCACTCTCTTTTTCCTCCACCTGTGCTATCTGACATCTGATATTAGTGAAATTGTGGCACTCTGGTAAGGGGAAGTGGAGGAATGGAGGAGAGGAGATGGAGCCATGCAAAGCCTATTAAAGCTATGGTGGTTGAGGGAGATGTAATTAGAGCTTCATTCACCATGAAGGCCCCAAACTGGTAGTACAGGAGTACAGATTAATACATTATGATTGTGATTAAGTGGTGTTTTTGTTTTAGTGTTTTTCATGTTGTAGCTCACTTCTATACAATACATTGTATTACTATCCCGGCAGTCCTTAGTTTCTGTTCATGTCAAAGCTAGATGAAATTTAACTTGTAGTTAAACCCTGTTTGAGACTGACTTATTCACAGTGAAGTCAAATTTAAGCATTCAAGAGGAGCCAGTAAAACCCTATTTTACCAAATACCCTATTTTTACTTTACAAGTTTATTTAATGCAAACACTGCATACAGTTTTCCCTTTTTAACACTTCTACTTTTCAATGTATTACTGAGATATTGGATATTATCACATGTAGAGAACAAATGACAAAACAGCATTGTAAGCTATATATTTTAGAGAATAACACCACAAAGACCAGCCAGAAGCAAACAGGATGGTGTGAGAATGATAATGTATCACAAAGGTTCACTACCCAGCTAACTCTCAACAGAAAGCTCTGACGTCCCAGATGTGTCTCCCACCAGCACTCAACTACATCAACTTAAAGGAGCTTGCCTACAACTGCATAACCACACAATATTGACAGTGGGTTTCTAAAATGGTTGTCTCTATGGTAAAATAATCACAATTTGCAGTGCAAGGGTTGTAACATAAAAAAACAATGGTATGGTCTTTTAATGTGAGTGTCTGTCTGCTCTAGTGGTGTTGAGAACATCAGCAGTAGTCCTTTTGTCTGCCTGCCTGCTGGTGGATAAAACACATAAAGGACTGTCCTCACTAAGATTAATTGATTCCTTCACATTTGGATTCAGTTCAGAGAACCAGAGAAATTGGTTGTTTTGACAATGGTGAGGCTCCCACTCACTCACCCACTCACTCACTCACTCACTCACTCACTCACTCACTTACTCGCTCACTCACTCGCTCACTTGCTCACTCATGGCAAAAACATACACAATACATGTATAGTATGTCCATGGAAAGTTCACACCAGTTCAAAACTCTCTGCTTTCTCCTTCAGTTGTTTTGGTGCATTAGCATTAGCATTAGCAGAGTAACTCACCATGAACATCATGATTATGGGCAATCACTAGGGACCTCTAAAACCACATCTTTTCAGGACCTTATTAAACAACTTTTAAAACATCACTTATGCCCTTTAAATGACTTAGACCATGCTGACAACAGCGCTCTCTCCTTAGAAAACATTATTCCTATCACAAAAAATAAATACATCACTGGCGGCAGGTTGAAAAATCATTATTTGTGATTTGAATTTTCCCCGCGCCGTAGGTATGAGTTTATTGATGCCGTAGCAGAACATGCACAACAGGCCAAAATAGAAACATGTAAACCCTTGGCTGTGGTGGGACTTCATGATGGTATTTTCATGTATTTTGATCATCCCCTCTGCACTCCCGAAAAGCCTCTCACATGTTCCGTGGCATAAGTGCTCATGTCTAATAGCCTCAGAGGACGTTTTGGTCTGTCTCTATGAGTCTAATTTACGGATATCTGCATGAATTGGGAGAGCCTGGGGCCAACCATCTCATGTCTTTTTAAGGGAGGGTGTGGGCTGTTGCGTTGGTAGGCCCTTTCGGGATAGGGGCAGCATTTCAGATAAGATCGGCGGTGGGAAGTGGTGAGCCAGGCCGTTTGTTCTCGTTGGCCATCTCTCATGTTGCTCTACTGATTGGGAGGAAAGCTAAAATTGCTTTCACCGGGGCTCACTCCAGCAGTAGGCAATGATAACTAACAATGCCCCCGGGACCTAGTTAAAGCTGCATCGCACGCACTGGAAAACCACTTTAATGTGGCAGCATTAGGAAGCTGTGAGTTGGGTTGGTGGGGAAAACAGATTCCAACTCATCGTGGATTTTGAAAACATTTGTTATCCTCACTTCAAAAATGCATATAATCAAGGAGGCATTTTTAATTTTCATTTCACACAGCTTACCATGAAGAAAAAGTAAAGTTTGAAGATTATAACAATGAGGATACAGAACAGAGAATGACCATGCTTCGTGCTTCTACTGTTCTTCCAAATCCCTCACTCCGTCATGGGGATCGTGGCGCTCTTGTCATGAAGAAACACAGAAGGTTTTCCTTGTTTTACTTGGGTTATGATTCAGAAACGGTGGATGTATAAGTCCTTACATTATTGACCCATCTTTGCAATCCCACTAAGTGCTACTTAAATTAGTGCTGTTTATAGCTGCTGCTAATTACGGAACAGCTTTCCTTGTCAACTGTAAAGTAGAAAAACAATATAATTTGTCTTTTTTTTTTAAAGCCTGATATGATGGAGCTGTTCCTCAAACAACACTTTGATTAATGGCACCCTGTTTTTTTTCTGATTCACTTAAGAAAATATATTGTTTCACCTTGGACATTTTACATGACATGTCTGGAAACATTTCTATTTATGCTGTTTTTGAAAAAAAAGTCCCAAAACACAACTAATCCTGTTCTGAACTGTGACCGTGCTAATGCTGAGGCTCTGGACCAGGGAACCACAACAACTTATTTAAAACTGATTAACATCTCCATCCGTTTATACGGTGGAGGAACCGTGAGAAAAACATTGAGAAAATGCAAGAGCACTTTCAGACAATAAATCAACATGTTTGAGCCTTGTTTTTACCAGATGTCCCACTAAAAATAAACAGCATACCAGTCTGTCACCTTTGGAGAATGTGTTCCTCAGCAGCTTGGCAGTCGATGTCGAAAGTGGCAACACCTGGGTCCTAGTGGTATTGTAACCCACAATTCAAATGTGTTTACTTGTTTTTTCTTGTTTTTCTTCTCGGAAAACTCGGCACTGGCATAACTCTGATCAGTCAACAAAAAACACCCTATCTTTGCTTAATGCCTTCTCTTCCATTTGGCAAAGCTCTCTGAGTGTCCAAGAGGTGTTCTTATCCATTTAATATATGCTCACAGTGTATCCTGTCAAATATAGATTTGAATCAATAGCACTCTGGAGTGGCTCGTTAAACTTAAATCAGCTTGGAAGTGGTGCATGCCTGCCTCACAGCTGCTGTCATTAACCACCGGCTTGCAGATTATTGGAGAAACGTCCTTGTGTGAGCAGATTCACCGGTTAACCTGAGAACTGTCGGTTAGAACTAGTACTAGATGTACAAACAGCTCATATCCACAAGCCTTATAGTCTTAAAGCAACACTCGACCCAAAGTCTATCTTCTCAGTGCTCCCATGTACGCTCAGGAAGTTTGCAGTTTTGACCTTGACAGAGCATGGCGCCTGCAGTCTTCTTGAATTTATATCAGTTACCATAAATTCCCACAGTGACAAGTTTTCATGTGGACAAACTTCTCAAACCTCTTCTGCAGCATAATCTACTTCTCCTGCTGTACACCCGTGCGCTCAGTATTTTCCAAACTGTTATTGTTCACCAGGTTGTGGCTGTGCATACTCCCTACATCTCATTCTTCCCAGGTCCACATTGTTTTGTGCGCTTTGATCGGTCAGAACCATTCTATTTTATCTCTCCTATCCTGCTGTACTTTTCTCAATAGCTCTCAGTATGATATTGGTCATTACATTTACAAACTGTCCCACAAGAGAGATGTTGCTCTTCAGAATACATGTTCCCATCGCAAAACCAATTACAACAACAACTCAAATGGACCACAAACCAGGAAACTGATTTCCATGTGTTTCCTGTCCAGTACTGCCCACATTTAGCACAAGTATCGCCTTGGCAGGCAGTGGTCACTTGCATTTACACATGTGTGAGAGTGCCCTAACAACAGAACTGGGGCTGTGTGTTACACGTAACGTGACTATTTGCCGAAGTGAATCTGTGTTTTACTGTTGGTTGAGCATCGTTAAAATTACTTTTTGCTGCTTTGAATGGCACATCCAAACTACTGCCTTTGACTTCTTCTTTGTTTTGGTGATAATTTGGTCAGGTGTGTTTAGAACTTAGATGTTTCAAACCTAAATGATTAGCAGAAATGCAACCATTACAAAATTTGTAGCTAATAAGCTAAAACATACAAAACCAACAGTATGGTCATTTTAAACCTTTCCTCTCATGGTTCTCCAGACTGACCTTGGCTTCAATCCTCCTAAAATGTCTCTATTGTTTGTACGTCTCTGTTTTCCGACTGCATGAATAAATACAAATACTTAAAAGTAAGTGCTTCATCCGCTCTCCTGTAAAAAGGAGAGCTCATTGCACAGCCACGCCTTGTTGGAAAGGGTTAACTGCGACACAGCAACAATAATGAGAGCGCAGTGAGACGTGTGAAGTAATTAGTCAGTCTGCTCTCCTATATTTACCCAGTTAATTATTTGTGAGTATTACTCTTGTCTTCCCTTCAGATGGCTGCCTGTGTTGTTTTTTCCACACCATTTGTCACTGTCCACCTCTTGTGGGTTCTCATCCCTTCTTCCTGTCATTTTTCTTTTTTGTCCTTTTTTTCTCTCTCTTTCTTCTGTAATGGCAGGAGAGTGGCATTTCGGTGAACCCTTGCCAGTGGAGGTGTTAGACCGCTGTTCCTGCTTGTGCAAGGTCAACTATGATTGCCTAACGTTAGTAGCAAGATGTGATAATGGTTGTTAACTTTCCAGAGTGGTGCACATCACAGAAAGGTCTCTCCAAGTTCAGAAGGTGGCTCTCGGCCTGAGTATTAAACATTACCTCAATGCTTCTTGGTAATTATCAAAACAGTAAAATTAGCTATTATTTCATAAAATGGTGGACTTCTTCTTTAACTTCAAAGAACTATGAATGTCCACCAGCCACTATATACGCCGCCTGAATGGATGCAGAACAGGGCTGAAACAAATCCATTATCACTGTTATTGTTTAATTAACATTAAACATGAGGAGGAAATACGTCTCTGACAGATATGCGTGGGGGAGGGGTCAACGCATAGGCGTTGGGGTGGGATTGGTTGGTTGAAAGGAAGACAAAACAGTAATTATTTCATTATGGTATGACAGCAATAATATTACAGTAGTGCAGTGTGCAGTGTGCTTATCTGTGGAACAAATGAGCTCTCCCCCAGGAGAGCAGACTACAACACTGAGCCTAAGGTAGGGTATGCATCGCTGTCTCACACACTTTCTTTCCCCTTTTCAGCTACCTTTTTAATATTCTCATTCATAGCACATGCAATTATTTTTAAAATATATTTAGCGCAGGTAAAAAAATTGGGCCCGTTGGGTGACACAAATGACGTCCTTGTTTTTATTAGAAGACAAGGTGTTTATTTGGGGCCTTGTTGGCTTATGCAGGAGGTTTCTGAATTTGAGTAATTGTCCAATTAGGTGTAATTCCAGGATTGGTGCTAACCCAGGCGATTGTGCTGTAAGAGGAAGACTACCACCGGGACACACATTAATGAATCCCACTGAGACCTGTCTACCTTTAAGAAAGAGAGACTGTGTCTGCTTCTGTTTCGCCTTTCCAAATCTTTTTAACGAGGCATTATAACTGGAATTTACAATTGAGACAACGTGCTTCTTCTCCCTCCCCCACTTCATTGTTCCTTATTCTTCACCGTCTGTGCACAGGGTTACAAAAATAATTTATCATTCATGTTATTTCAGTTCTCTGAGCAATTGCCTCTTATTCAAACAGAAAGGTTACCTTAATTGTTATGTAGCTCAGCTATTTATGCCCTGGCATAAAAATGCATGTTTGCTGCTTCATGGAAAGGTCACTCATTACAACCCAAATAAGTTTTTTTCTGCCGGTGTGGGCTCCTCAAAGTGTGTGTGCTGACTACTTCACACTGAGAGATGGAACATGGTTTTTCAGAGAGAGCTCCAGAGGACCACAGTTGTTGCTCCCCATCTGAGGACTGTCTTTCCCTCTCTTGGTCTCTCTTTTGTTGCTTATCATGCACTTTTTCTTAGTTAAGGGAATAGTTAAAATATGCTGATACGCTTTCTTGCCAAGAGTTAGATGAGAAGATTGATAGTTCTCTCATGTCTTTCTGTTCAATATAGAACTACAGTCAGGAGACAGAGATCAGCCTAGCATAAAGTCTGGAAACTAGAGAAAAAAGCTAACCTGGCTAACAAATTATATTGAGTTTGTTTTATCCTGAGAAAAACCTTTTATATTTTTTAGAAGTAATGTGCTGTAACTATTCCTTTTCTGCTCTAAAATCTGAACTGAATGAAGTGATTTGAATCAGCAAAATGATTTGCAATTTCCACTTATACCTCCTTTCAGCCTTTATGCTAAGCTAAGCCAACTGGCTGCTGTGTCTAGGTCCTTATTAAGCGCACAAGCACGACTTGATGTCTCAATCTTCTCAACCTGAAACATTAAAGCAAATAATTGTAATTCCCAAAACCAGGATCTTTCTTTAATGTTAGTGCCTTGAGTGGTCCAAACAATCTTAAAAACATTAAAACTCTAGTGCGTAACTTTTTAAATGATATTAATGGACGTCCGTTACATTGAAGCCATTGACAAATGAGTTGCTCCAAAGCTGATTAAGACTAACAGCTCCGCAAAACTCTCCCTGTATTTCTCAGTATGGCTTTGTTTAGAAGATATCAGAAACAGTGTTGGTAGTAACGCATTACAAATGTAACACAAATACAACGCAATTTTGCTATAACGCAGTAATATAACTCATTACTAATTAAATGTACTTGTTACAATCTCAGTAAAGTGAGTTAGAACACCTTTACGCAAACACAGGATAACAAAAGCTGCGAGTATTATTTACTGTTGCTGTATTCAATGGTTGAGATGACTGCAGAGAGAGATACATTTGCAAGACGGATATTTTTTCTCAAGAGTTATTACGCTGCGTGGAAGCGAGCTATCCCGTCTCTGTTCCCGTGGTCAAAACCAGAACCAGACAGGTACAGACAACAGGTGATGGTACGTCACCGTGGACAGCATTGTGTCCTTAAAAGTCCCATGGCATGTCACTTTATGAGCTTTTTAACATTAATATGCATTCCCCCGGCCTGCTTATGTTCCCCCAGTGGCTAGAAATGATGATAGGTGTAAAGCAAGCCCTGGGTATCCTGCCCTGCCTTTGAGGAATGCTCAGATGGGCCGATCTTGAACATTGGCCCTTATGAGGTTACCTCCACTTTCTCTTTTTGGTCCACCCATGAGAGAGAGACATCATGGCTTTCAAACAAGCAAAGTGGCAAATTGTCAAGGCCACACCCCCAGCCTCCACCTTGCGCCCCCCTCTCCTCCTCAAAAGCTACACACTCAGAAATGGCACATACTAAGGAAATCTCATTGTGGGACTGGCTCTAGTGGCTGTATTTCTGCACCAAGGCTGAATTTTGGGAAATAAACTTCAGATGTGGTATTAGGGGACCACTAAGGTCTACATAAAAGCATCCGAAGAGCACCATGTCATGGGACCTTTAAGCTTGAAAAGCATGTTTTGCATCAGCTCACGTTCATCTCAGTAAGCTAGCAAGAGTACAAAACAGACAACTTTCCTTTAGGCTACTTCAAAATAAAAGCACTTCCTGTGATGGTTCTCAGTAAAACTAAATTACTGTTTAACAAATAAGGTTGTGTACCTTTTCTTAGTTTTAAACATAAAAACATACAGTTCTTATTCAAGTGCTTTAAACAAACATTTTACAAATATGCCATACTTCAATACAACTATGAGATATTTTTACTTTCTCCTGCTTGCCTATTCCACGTTTTACTTATCTACTTTTATAGCTTTACTTTGCATATTCATGTACATTGTACAAAATATTATGAATAATCTAAGATGTATTAAAGTGGATAAAGTGTTATTTTGGTGAAAGTAATTCAAAAGTAATGCAAAAGTAGTGTAATGCATTACAATTCAGAGACAGTGATATTGTTATTGAACTTGTTACTCTCAAATGACAATAACTAGTAATCAATAATGTATTGATTTTGGAAGTAACTTTCCCAACACTGATATGGAAACAAATAGAAGACATTGACAATTTCCGTATAAAGATTTTGTGTTGGCAGGGAATGTTGATAACGTAGTACCATGATAAAGAATAAAATCCAGGCGGCTTTACGTCAAGTTATGAAACAATAAAATATTATATAATAGTATATAACGCAAGGAGACAGTGTTGTCAGTGAGATGGACAAATGTACAGAATCAGAATGACACAGAGAAGTACAGAAAGAAGTAAAGCAGGACAGCATTAGGTTGAGAACTAGACGGATGTGTAAAACTGAAAAATTAATAAGGGTGAGTGCTGTGATGTTTAAACTCTCGGACAACGTCCTCCTGCATTTGTTTACAGGCCTGCTCTTTGTAGAAAAATAATAGGTGTTGGTCTGGTCTAAAAAATTCAACACACTGCATTATGTACAAAGGTCTGGCACGGAAGCATATGGAATATGAAGGTGACTCTATCAAAATGGGCCTGGCGTTCACAAACATGTCCACACTTGCTCCCTGCAACACTCGGTTGTTACTTCTGTATGGATTTAATGGTCCAGCAGGAGTCACTGCGAGTCATCAGCACAGAGCACAGTGCAACAGACATGGCCTCACACCAAGTGAACCACAGGCTTATACTACACAAGATCCCAGAGTGGACATCATGCAGGCCCACTTGTCTTTAGCCAGTGGGAAGATAAAGCACTAAGCTGCTCATATGAATGCCAACAGCATCAGGAGAAATGTGTCTGAAGCTCACATCTAGTTTGGGTTCATGTCAAGGTTGCATTACACACACCCACCACCAACACCAACACCACCCTCTGTTTCTTTCTGCCTCCGCTTCATCCCTTCGCACATTAGAGCTTCTCACAGTCTCACCACAACCACTGACACCACCACGAGCACATCACATCCTCGCAGCAGCTACCCACCACTCATCTTCACACTAAACCTTGTCCTTCTTTCAGGCTTACGTCTCAACATTCCCTCAGAAATAAGCCATTTCAAAAAGATTCATGAGCAGCTGGAGCCGCCATGCTGTATAACTGGAGCCATCACAAGCTTCTTCGCTGATACGGCCTGACATCTCAAAAGGCTCTGGGATTCAAAACAAAATCAGGTTTCCTGATCCAGCGACAAACTGAGCTATTGGAAAGGCGCTTTTGCTAAGACTCTTTGTGACATTATGATTGGGAGACAGGCTCAAATTCTCTATGAATATGTATGCCTCTAGGAGAAAAAGAAATCAAGCACATACATTACTTGACTGGTAACTATTTGTAAAAAATATTGGAATGCTTTGGGAAGGTTATATATTTATCTGTTTTGTTGGAGAAAGATTATTTCTTTCCAGTGTGTGGGCTTGGACTGTCAGTTCATACCATCTTAAAAAGGATTATCTGATCCACCTAGGTCTGATTTCAATTTGAATAGGTGTGAATTTATTTTGCAGTGCTCAATATCACATACAAATAAGTCCCCTATAATCCAATTCCACCCCCACCAGAAAAAAAAGGATGAAATAAGAATCTCATTATCCTGTACTGCTTTATGTTGGCTTGTTCCCTCACAAACAATCTTCTGAATTCAATATCACAGTGTTTACTCACAGCCCATGAATGGACAGAAATCTAAGTGAACGACAGGTGATCTTATTCTAATTTCATAAAATTTCAGCTACAGAAATTCACACCCAAGCTTTAATTCATTTTGAAATACCTGCAACCCATGTCTTATTTACTGCCCTTGTGACACTGAATTCGTAGTGATTGAATGTGGTGGTATGAAATTAGATTGCATTGTGTGTCTCTGGCTAATAATTCCAGATGGAATAGCTACTCACTCTGCTTGACATGATGCACCCAGAGAGAAATATGGAGGCAGAGAGGGAAAGTTAAGGTTGCTTAGGTTCATTCGGGGGCCTCAGAAGCACAATGAATCAAGCTTTACTAAACCTTGGGAGTGGTGAGGACCTGTGCAATTTGCTCTAAGAAGTGTTCTCTAAGGAGGTGTGTGGTTCTTCTGGCCCCAGGAAAAGGCCTGCCCTCTGAATGAGTACGCTGTGATTTGATGATAAGATGAGGTGTCCTGTTTAAGAGCTTGATTAATGGCGAAGGAAGAGATGGCCTCTCAGCACAGATACAGTTTGGCTTTACTGAAGCACACTTCTGTTCAGGCAGAGGAGCACTCCTGGGGTGCTACACTTCATCCTTGCCCACACCCCAAATTACCAACACCACTGTCACTACAGCTCATCTTTACTTAAGGCGTAATGGCAAAGATCACGATCAATTTTCACAAGTCCATTGGAGCAGACTCCTTCATTATGTTAAAAACCATTCACACTGATTGATCCACGATGAGTGCATGGTATTGATAAATAATTAAAAAGCTCTCAGTTTAATTTGGGGGTAAGTAGAGGATGGAGAGTGCGGGGGTCGGGATTGGGGTTGTGTCAGGCCCGTGGGCTCTTAGTTGGTGTAATGAAGCCTGGCCTCCTGCTGTGGCACACCCGGCCTCAGCTCCCAGTCTGCCTCCCCACTTTGTCCCAATGGACGCACAACCAGCTGGATTCGTCTGCCATATTTGCAGCAATCAATGCAATCCGGCTTGAAAGAAAATCAATAAGATGTGTGTCCACTTAGGCCTCAGAGTGGTGCAAAGCTGCAAAACCAAGACTAAAGATTTCATAAAATGCTCTGTGAGGTGTCCTTGTGGTTGGAGGGTGCTCGGTATTTTTTTTTGATTCAAGGCATAGACAGTAAAACTCACATTGAAACACAATGATTTAATAATACAGTCCACTATGTATCTATAGATGTATAGATAGAAAGGACTGTTTTAATGAAGCAACTGAGATTTCCAAAGTGTCAGTAGCATGTTGTCAGCGTTGATGCTGTGAAACCTGTCAGACATCATTTAGAACAATTACATCTTTGATAATGATGGTGTTTTAATATGTAAATTATATATACATATGATTGAGTCCTAAAAACTACATTTGCCCAAGACAGCGAGAGAGCCATTGTAAATGTTTGCTGATGACTGCAAAACATTGCAGTATGTATTTTAGTTTATAATTTAAATGAACTCAGATTGGAGTATACTTACAGCTTTGGAGGATTATAGTTCAAAAAGACATTAAGGACTAAAGTAACAAAGATCATATTTTATAAACTGATCGTATGTTTTGAATGTACATTTTTAATCTGCACAACTACTAGTAACTGTAGGTGTTAAAGTACAATATTTGTATTGTAGCAATAAATCTTGTGGAGTAAAAAGTATAAAGTAGCAGAAAAATTACTTAAGTAAATGTACTTTGAAACCATTCACCATTGATGATCATATAAAAACAACTCCTGCTGTTAGGACAGGTAAGAAGTTCTAAATTAACACTTAATTAAGCCAGTTTGAAGGCCATTTGAAATGTCCAGAAAATTGTCATTTCCTTTAGGGAGAGGAGCTCTACTGGGCTGTTTTGGGGGCTGGGGATTGTGTTGACACAAATAGTTGAGTAAAACACCTGAGAAACATGTGTACACAGTGTTATGTTATAAAGGATAAGAATGTTTTTAAGCTTTTTTGGAGAAGTGTTTGCGAAAGCCTGGCGAAGAGAAGGTGTCGCCCTATACTCTGGGATTCATCATCTCGTAGGTTTAGTTAATGCTCAACCTACCAAATCCTCCACCCCCTGCTATATCCACCTGGCTAAACCAGTTAACACTGCAGGCTTGAGGTCACGGCTTGGCGACCCTGATGCAGACAGCTCCTAGAGGTGCGATATGAGACTCTGGTGGTGTCTGTCCCACAGCTGAATATCACTGCATGCCAGACATGAACTCCTCCTTGACTGAAGAGCATGATGATTGTAAATCCGAAACAAAGCAAGGTCAACTCTGAGACAGAAAGATGGACACTCATATGCACAAACAAAAAATGACAAGCACACAAAGCTAAACTGGGTTTCCAAACACACTCTGTATCAGAGGTGGTGAGTGCATGTGTGTCTGTGTGTGTGTGTGTGTGAGATCCGGAAGTTGTCATTTACTGCCTCTTTGTAACCAAAAAAACAGCAGAAAGAAAGAATATTATGCTGTGTCACACTTTTTAGTGCTGATATCCGTCTAATTGATGACTTTGTGCCACATCAATCCATTATGCATAATTTAACATGGATCAAGTCCCACATTAACATAATCACCCATTGGATATTCTGCTGCTTGTGACACGCCAGTGAGGAGCAGTACCCCAGCCTGAGAAAAAGTGACAGGGGAGATGCACCCCGCATGAGTTGGCAAACACACACCCACACTTTCCTTCAAACACACACACACACACACATGCATGCACACAAGCACGCACAGTATAGGCGGAGATGGGGCTGATGTTATGATGTCAGATCCTTCTTATTCACTTAAATCTAATAGTGGGAGTCCTGTCTGAGCATTTTGTGTTTATGCTGAACCATATTTGAATAAACAGCCACACACACACACACACACACCCACACACACACTCACGCACGCATGCACGCACTGATCAGCTTGAAGAGTGAGGGGTGTAGAGCCGCCTGCTTAGACGCTGCCGTTTGCAATCACTAAGCAGCTTTAGTGTCTCCTACCACAGTCCTGATTTAAAATTCATAAATGCTAATCCTTCATAATTTACAGTTTAAAAAGCAGCCCTGCTCACAGGCCCTGTGGCCACAGCTCTGTCAGAGTAATTATACCAAGGAGCTGGGAATGAACTACTAGCAGAGACTTTCAACAGTCAAGGAAATCCCCCTCACTGGCACCAGACCCAATTACTCCAAATACCTAAACAGATTAGGAAGTCATTTTCCAGTTCAATCTGGACATAGGTGCCAAATCGCTACAAATTGTTGTACTTTAGTCAGGTGGGTAAATAGCATTAAAGTTGGGACATGCCTGTTTCTTATTAAGTGGACAGTATGCCCAGTAATTTTATTAGCCATTTCATTTAATTTGTGGCCCCAGAGATTGTCTTTTACAAGGTTACTAGGCTCTCTCTATTCCTCTGGTGTCAGAGGTTGATTTGCTGCCCTCTCACTGTTCACTGACATTGCAGTGTGTATGTGTGTATATAGTATTTGTGTTTAGCAGTGTATATATACTGAATATGTGTGTGTGATGAACGGATGCCTCTATTTGGGGAGGTGCCAGTTTCCAAACCAAATTCTTTGTCCTAGCGAGGACAAAATACATTGGTTTAGATGTAGAATGTCTGTGATTCTTTTATCCAAGGTCACTAATAGAAAGCCATTAATGGTCTTTTCACTGTAATGGTCCACAATGACACCACAAAACCATTGACGGTCCTGTGAAAGGACCCTGCTTTTCAGGTAGAAGCCATCAGTGCAAAATGGCATCATCCTTTTAAATATATAATTAAGTAGCTATCTCTCATGCTACCGTATGGTAGCTTATCTCTCATGCTACCGTATGATAGTGAAAGCAGTATAGACATTTGTTACAAAAAACAGAAAACAGGGTTGTTTAGTCATGTGGGATCCCAACGTTAAACAGTCCAGCAGATTACTTAGTTTTTCCATCAGTGCATCGTGATGCACAATCCAGCATTCAAAACAGACAACAGAACTATTTGGGTTGACGCTTCCTACTGTTTGAGGAAGTTGCAGTCCTTTAAGGTGAACACGGATGTGGTTAAAATGTTTTTTATGTCAGTCATATGTAG